>NC_090035.1:79716089-79881089 GCF_037176765.1 Anolis sagrei | reverse complement strand
CTCAGGGTCTTCCCTGGGTGCATCCACACTGTGGAATTAATGCACTTTGGAACCCACTTTAATTGCCATTCCTCAATGCTATGGCATCCTGGGAGTTGTAGTTTCTCAGGGTCTTGGGAGTTGTAGTTTCTCAGGGTCTTCCCTGGGTGCATCCACACTGTGGAATTAATGCACTTTGAAACCCACTTTAATTGCCATTCCTCAATGCTATGGCATCCTGGGAGTTGTAGTTTCTCAGGGTCTTGGGAGTTGTAGTTTCTCAGGGTCTTCCCTGGGTGCATCCACACTGTGGAATTAATGCACTTTGGAACCCACTTTAATTGCCATTCCTCAATGCTATGGCATCCTGGGAGTTGTAGTTTCTCAGGGTCTTGGGAGTTGTAGTTTCTCAGGGTCTTCCCTGGGTGCATCCACACTGTGGAATTAATGCACTTTGAAACCCACTGTAATTGCCATTCCTCAATGCTATGGCATCCTGGGAGTTGTAGTTTCCCAAGGTCTTCCCTGGATGCATCCACACTGTGGAATTAATGCACTTAGAAGCCCACTGTAATTGCCATTCCTCAATGCTATGGCATCCTGGGAGTTGTAGTTTCTCAGGGTCTTGGGAGTTGTAGTTTCCCAGGGTCTTCCCTGGGTGCATCCACACTGTGGAATTAATGCACTTTGAAACCCACTGTAATTGCCATTCCTCAATGCTATGGCATCCTGGGAGTTGTAGTTTCCCAAGGTCTTCCCTGGATGCATCCACACTGTGGAATTAATGCACTTAGAAGCCCACTGTAATTGCCATTCCTCAATGCTATGGCATCCTGGGAGTTGTAGTTTCCCAGGGTCTTGGGAGTTGTAGTTTCTCAGGGTCTTCTCTGGGTGCATCTACACTGTGGAAGTAATGCACTTTGAAACCCACTTTAATTGCCATTCCTCAATGCTATGGCATCCTGGGAGTTGTAGTTTCTCAGGGTCTTCCCTGGGTGCATCCACACTGTGGAATTAATGCACTTTGAAACCCACTTTAATTGCCATTCCTCAATGCTATGGCATCCTGGGAGTTGTAGTTTCCCAAGGTCTTCTATTTTCCCTGGGTGCATCCACACTGTGGAATTAATGCAGTTTGATGCCCACTCTAATTGCCATGGCTCAATGCCCTCAGGTTCTGGGAGTTGTAGATTGCACTCTTGGGCAGGGAAGGCTCATGATCTTGGAAACTACAACTCCATTACATATATGGATTATTATTACTCTTTCGTTCTCCAGAATTTTGGAAATTTCGGCCTCTGGTTCCTCACCTAACTTGGCCAAAGGAAGCCCCACATTTAGGAATGGCCAAATTTAGGAACCTATTGCCTCAAATAATTCAACGGCAGGGAATATGTGATAATATCTCCCCTTTCCGCCGGTTTCCGCACTACAGAAACCGCTTTGTCCGGTTCTCTTTAGTGTCAAGGAAGAGTAATGGCTCTGCGCTCCCTTTATGGCAGCCCTTGACAAATCCAAAGAGCCTCTCGGCGCATAATCGCCTTCCCTCTTGAGCCGAGCATGGCCTCGGCCTCTTCTTCTTCCCAGAGGGATTGCATGCGCAGGAAGCCCCTGATCCATCCCAAGGGAGGCTTTTCCTCCGGATTTGTGTCCAAATTCTGGATTTATCTCCAAAGTCTGGCCATAAGATGTCACAGGGAGGGCAGCCCTATGCGCCGGCGCATCTTCTGTGCATTGATTGGTCTTGTGGGAGATCCAAATCCCAGGAAGGTTGAGCGCAAGGTTTGACCCACAAAGGATGGAATTGGGACATGCTATGACTTAGATTGGCACATGTCAACACATGCTTGTGTCCAGCTGTACAACAAAGGCTGCTGATAGGTAAAGTGGCCTTCTGTGAGGTCACTGGGTTGGCTGTTTTCCTTTCTTTTGCTGTCTTTTTCTCTTGTCCCTTCCTTCCTTCCTTCCTTCCTTCCTTCCTTCCTTCCTTCCTTCCTTCCTTCTTCCCTTTCTTTCTTTTTCTTTCCTCATACCTTCTGCCCTTTTTTCTCCTCCTTTTCTTCCTTCTCTCGCTCCCTTCTTCTTTCTTTCTTTCCTTTCTTTTTCTCTTTTCTTTCTCTTCATCCCTTCTTCTCTTCCTTCCTTTTTCTGTCCTCCTCTCGTACCTTTCCCCCTTTTCTTTCTTTTCCTTTCTTCCCTTTCTTTTTCTCTTTTCCCTTCTTTCATCTCTTCTTTCTCTTCCTCTCTTGTACCTTTCCCCTTCCTTCCTTCCTTCCTTCCTTCCTTCTTCCTTTTCTTCCTTTTTCTTTCCTCATACCTTCTGCCCCTTTTTTCTCTTCCTTTCCTTCCTTCCATCCATCACTCCCTTCTCCTTTCCTTTCTTTCTCTTCTTTTTTCTCCTTTCCCTCCCTTCATCCTTTCCTTCTTCTCTTCCTTTCTTTTTCTTTCCTCCTCTCATATCTTTCTCCCTTTTCTTTCTTTTCCTTTCTTTCTTTTCTTCTTTTTCTGTATTCCCTCACTCCATTCTCTTTTCCTTTCTTCCCTTTCTTTTTCTCATTTCCCTTCTTTCATCTCTTCTTTCTGTCCCTCTCTTGTACTTTTCTCCTTCCTTCCTTCCTTCCTTCCTTCCTTCCTTCCTTTCCTCCTTTCCCCTTATCCACATGTCACCATTCTATCCCAGTGACATAACAGAGTGGCCACTTCACCTAGTGACAGCCACTCCTTCACCTAGCAACAGTTAATCTAGTTGACACCACAGTCACTCCTTCACCTAGCAACAGTCAATCCAGGGCCATCAGGGTGACCACTTCACCAAATGACAGTCACTCCTTCACCTATCAACAGTCAATCCAGTGACGTCACAGAGTGGTCACTTCACCTAGCGACAGCCACTCCATCACCTAGCTACAGTCAATGCAGTGACATTCACAGAGTGGCCACTTTACCTAGCAACAGCCACTTCTTCACGTAACAACAGTCAATCCAGTACCATCAGAGTGACCACTTCACCAAACGACAGTCACTCCTTCACCTATCAGCAGTCAATCCAGTGACATTCACAGAGTGGCCACTTTACCTAGCAACAGCCACTTCTTCACGTAACAACAGTCAATCCAGGGCCATCAGGGTGACCACTTCACCAAATGACAGTCACTCCTTCACCTATCAACAGTCAATCCAGTGACGTCACAGAGTGGTCACTTCACCTAGCGACAGCCACTCCAACACCTAGCAACCGTCAATCCAGTGACGTCACAGAGTGGTCACTTCACCTAGCATCAGCCACTCCGACACCTAGCTACAGTCAATCCAGTGACATTCACAGAGTGGCCACTTTACCTAGCAACAGTCACTTCTTCACGTAACAACAGTCAATCCAGTACCATCAGAGTGACCACTTCACCAAACGACAGTCACTCCTTCACCTATCAGCAGTCAATCCAGTGACATTCACAGAGTGGCCACTTCACCTAGCAACAGCCACTTCTTCACGTAACAACAGTCAATCCAGGGCCATCAGGGTGACCACTTCACCAAATGACAGTCACTCCTTCACCTATCAACAGTCAATCCAGTGACGTCACAGAGTGGTCACTTCACCTAGCGACAGCCACTCCAACACCTAGCAACCGTCAATCCAGTGACGTCACAGAGTGGCCACTTCACCTAGCATCAGCCACTCCGACACCTAGCTACAGCCAATCCAGTGACATTCACAGAGTGGCCACTTTACCTAGCAACAGTCACTTCTTCACGTAACAACAGTCAATCCAGTACCATCAGAGTGACCACTTCACCAAACGACAGTCACTCCTTCACCTATCAGCAGTCAATCCAGTGACGTCACAGAGTGGTCACTTCACCTAGCGACAGCCACTCCAACACCTAGCAACCGTCAATCCAGTGACGTCACAGAGTGGCCACTTCACCTAGCATCAGCCACTCCGACACCTAGCTACAGCCAATCCAGTGACATTCACAGAGTGGCCACTTTACCTAGCAACAGTCACTTCTTCACGTAACAACAGTCAATCCAGTACCATCAGAGTGACCACTTCACCTAGCATCAGCCACTCCGACACCTAGCTACAGCCAATCCAGTGACATGACAGAGGGCCACTTCACCTAGCAACAGCCTTTGTGCTACAAACAGACAAGCAAACAGACATATGTGTGTGTGTGATAATGATCATAATATTAGTACTATACTATATATTGCTCTCTATATATAGAGAGAGAAAGAAAGGGATGTAAGGAAGGGGGGATATTCTATATGTTCTATATATGTTCTATTCTATATATTCTGGATGTGCATGTACTACTTTTGTGATTCCTTTGCATTGAGCTATAATATATAAAGTGGTATCAAACTGCATTAACTCTACAGTGTGGACTCATTCCTAGTTAGCCTTGGCTTGCAGTTGCCATATAGCGCATTTCACCCCCGAAAGGAGAATAATCCCGAAGCCGGCTAATTGCACCTTTCCTGCTGCGAGGCAAAACTCTGATAAATAAAATATTGGAAGGAACCATGGGATATATATATATATATATATAATTTCTGAGAGGCGCCTGGAGATAATTGCCTTGACTCCGCAGTCCCAAAAAATGCCATTTGTCACTGTTTGGGCCTTCAATTATTTCCCTGTAACTACATTTGCATGGCGAAGTTGAGTAATTGGCCAATTAGCATCCGGTGGAAAGGGGGATGGATCACCAACTGCAATGTGGGATTAAACTGCATTAAGTCTACAGTGTAGATGCACCCATACTCCACCAAAAAGCTCCAATCCAACAGATATGGGCAGGTTTCCAATTCTAGCTGCATTGGCTGAATTCCCGTCCCTCTCAGACATATTTCTACTCTCTTCCTCACATTTTCGTCAATTATGTTTTTTAATGGCCAATTAATTTAATTAATTAGTGGCGACATACGTCGGGGTGTGAGTAAACACGAATGCAAATTTGCCCGCTGTCCAGATAAATGCTCCGAGAGCTCGTCTTCTGCTATTTTCTGTGTGCAGAGAAATCTCCCATTGGGCCGGCATCTACACTGTAGCATTAATGCAGTTTGACACCGCTTTAAATGCTCTGGGATCCTGGGAGTTGTAGTTTGACACGGTCTTTATCTTCTACCAATGGTGGTTGGTGCCTCACCAAACGATTATTATATTTATGACAGCATGGAAAACTCACAGCAACCCAATGATGTCTATTTGTTCCCCGCCTCCCTCTCTCAATCAATACCTTGGCAAACTACAACTCCCATGGTCTGGCAAAGGCCAGGCCATTGGGGCAACTGATCCGTGTCGATTATTATATTTATGACAGTCCAGAAAACTCACAGCAACCCAATGATGTTTATTTGTTTCCCGCCTCCTTCTCTGGATTGAGACCTTGGCAAACTACAACTCCCATAGTCTGACAAAGGCCAGGCCATTGGGGCAACTGATCCGTGTCGATTATTATATTTATGACAGTCCGGAAAACTCACAGCAACCCAATGATGTTTATTTGTTCCCCGTTTCCCTCTCTGGATCGAGACCTTGGCAAACTACAACTCCCATGGTCTGACAAAGGCCAGGCCATTGGGGCAACTGATACATGTCAGATTTTAGTCAATGATTTTAAAAGTTCTATGCATTGCATTGAATCGTATCCCTCTCAATAGGTTCAGCACCATGGAAAGCTCCCCTAATGTTCAAACTATGCAGAACTACAACTCCCAGGACTCCATAGCATAGAGCCATGGCAGTTAAAGTGTATTGATTTCTAGAATATAGAAACTTAGCCAAACTTTGCCGAAAAGTAGGCAAAGTTATGAATGCGGAAACCCTTCCAATACGTTCAGCACCATGGAAAGCTCCCCTAATGTTCAAACTATGCAGAACTACAACTTCCAGGACTCCATAGCATTGAGCCATGGCAGTTAAAGTGTATTGATTTCTACAGTATAGAAATTTAGCCAACTGAGAAATTGGGAAGACAGAGGATTAATTATCCAAATAATAATAATAATAATAATAATAATAATAATATCCAAATAATAATATCCAAATAATAATAATAATAATAATAATAATAATAATAATAATAAGCATATAGGTCTTGTATGCTGTGACATACTGTGCTTTTGTGTCAACAACAACAACAACAATAATAATAATAGTGTTCGACTTGGGATTTTGTGATACGAAATCCAGCATATAGGCCTCGTTTGCTGTGACATACTCTGCTTTTGTGTCAACAACAACAACAACAACAACAACAACAACAACAATAATAATAGTGTTCGACTTGGGATTTTGTGATACGAAATCCAGCATATAGGCCTCGTTTGCTGTGACATACTGTGCTTTTGTGTCAACAACAACAACAACAACAACAACAACAATAATAATAGTGTTCGACTTGGGATTTTGTGATACGAAATCCAGCATATAGGCCTCGTTTGCTGTGACATACTCTGCTTTTGTGTCAACAACAACAACAACAACAACAACAATAATAATAGTGTTCGACTTGGGATTTTGTGATACGAAATCCAGCATATAGGCCTCGTTTGCTGTGACATACTGTGCTTTTGTGTCAACAACAACAACAACAACAACAACAATAATAATAATAGTGTTCGACTTGGGATTTTGTGATACGAAATCCAGCATATAGGTCTCATTTGCTGTGACATACTGTGCTTTTGTGTCAATAATAATAATAATAATAATAATAGTGTTCGACTTGGGATTTTGTGATACGAAATCCAGCATATAGGTCTCGTTTGCTGTGACATACTGTGCTTTTGTGTCAATAATAATAATAATAATAATAATAATAGTGTGATCCAATACAACAGCCAGCAAAGTGATCTTGTCTGCTGTGGACTCATCTCGCTGTGCTTAAAATAATAATAATAATAATAATAATAATAATAATCCCAAATATTTGTTATTATTAGCTCCTTCCTTGGAGGCCTTTAAACAGAAGGTGGATGGCCATCTGTTGGGGGTGTTTTGATTGTGCATTTCCTGCATAAAGGCAGAATGGGGTTGGACTGGATGGTCCATGGGGTCTCTAATAACCAATAACCAATAACCAATAATCAATAATGATAATACAATTCCAAAACAAGGCAATCAAAACAATCCAAGAGAGAACGGTTTCAGGTGGATGGCCATCTGTTGGGGGTGTTTTGATTGTGCCTTTCCTGCATGAAGGCAGAATGGGGTTGGACTGGATGGTCCATGGAGTCTCTAATAACCAATAACCAATAACCAATAACCAATAATCAATAATGATAATACAATTCCAAAACAAGGCAATCAAAACAATCCAAGAGAGAACGGTTTCAGGTGGATGGCCATCTGTTGGGGGTGTTTTGATTGTGCCTTTCCTGCATGAAGGCAGAATGGGGTTGGACTGGATGGTCCATGGGGTCTCTAAAAACCAATAATCAATAATCAATAATGATAATACAATTCCAAAACAAGACAATCAAAATAATCCAAGAGAGAACGATTTCAGGTGGATGGCCATCTGTGTTTTGATTGTGCCTTTCCTGCATGAAGGCAGAATGGGGTTGGACTGGATGGTCCATGGGGTCTCTAGTAATAATAATCAATAACCAATAACCAATAATCAATAATGATAATATAATTCCAAAACAAGGCAATCAAAACAATCCAAGAGAGAACGGTTTCAGGTGGATGGCCATCTGTTGGGGGTGTTTTGATTGTGCCTTTCCTGCATGAAGGCAGAATGGGGTTGGACTGGATGGTCCATGGGGTCTCTAATAACCAATAACCAATAATCAATAATCAATAATGATAATACAATTCCAAAACAAGGCAATCAAAATAATCCAAGAGAACGGTTTCAGGTGGATGGCCATCTGTTGGGGGTGTTTTGATTGTGCCTTTCCTGCATGAAGGCAGAATGGGGTTGGACTGGATGGTCCATGGGGTCTCTAATAATCAATAACCAATAATCAATAATCAATAATGATAATACAATTCCAAAACAAGGCAATCAAAATAATCCAAGAGAGAACGGTTTCAGGTGGATGGCCATCTGTTGGGGGTGTTTTGATTGTGCCTTTCCTGCATGAAGGCAGAATGGGGTTGGACTGGATGGTCCATGGGGTCTCTAATAATCAATAACCAATAATCAATAATCAATAATGATAATACAATTCCAAAACAAGGCAATCAAAATAATCCAAGAGAGAACGGTTTCAGGTGGATGGCCATCTGTTGGGGGTGTTTTGATTGTGCCTTTCCTGCATGAAGGCAGAATGGAGTTGGACTGGATGGTCCATGGGGTCTCTAATAACCAATAACCAATAATCAATAATGATAATACAATTCCAAAACAAGGCAATCAAAACAATCCAAGAGAGAACGGTTTCAGGTGGATGGCCATCTGTTGGGGGTGTTTTGATTGTGCCTTTCCTGCATGAAGGCAGAATGGGGTTGGACTGGATGGTCCATGGGGTCTCTAATAATCAATAACCAATAACCAATAATCAATAATGATAATACAATTCCAAAACAAGGAAATCAAAATAATCCAAGAGAGAACGGTTTCAGGTGGATGGCCATCTGTTGGGGGTATTTTGATTGTGCCTTTCCTGCATGAAGGCAGAATGGGGTTGGACTGGATGGTCCATGGGATCTCTAGTAATAATAATCAATAACCAATAACCAATAATCAATAACCAATAACCAATAATCAATAATCAATAATCAATAATCAATAATCAATAATGATTATATAATTCCAAAACAAGGCAATCAAAACAAATCCAAGGGGGAAAGGTTTCCTACCTGCAATCATGTTTCCGACAAGGCTTTTGGTGCTTTTCTCCGATCCAAGACTCGGTCTCTTGGAGATGTGGGTTCTGCCTTTGCTGGTCCGGGGACCTCATTTTTATATACTCTTCGCTGCTTTCCATTTGTAATGTAACGAAAATTAAAATCTGGGCCCAGCTCATGTTGATGCCAAGGAGCAGGATTCCCCAAGGTGAGGTTTGGAAAGCAAAGCAGCGAAAAGGAAAACCGTACAGGTAAAGGGAATCCAGGTGGCAGCCAGGAGAAATTCCTGATGATGAAACAGCTCAGGTGAGGTCATGAGCGCAATTCGAAACTATGCCCCGGGACAGAGGAGGTGTGTCCAACCAAGCGGGTGCGCCTTCCGTACATTTGTGGCACAAAGAGCACAACACGGGCACCCTCTGCTCTTGCAGGCACCCTTCTTGGGGTTCCACAATGACTCTGTCTAGGGACTTTGGTCTCCTTTTTCTCCCCCTCCTGAGGCTGGAGGGGAGCGTCACTGGTTTGCGGCCTAGACTCAGCGAAAGTTGTGGCTTTTGTTTAGTTTTGTGTTCTTGTTTTCGTTCTCGTAGGATCAAGACTGAAGAGCTTCTTTGCAGGCCAAGGTCGAAAAGGAGGAAGGTGGAAATCTCGGGGAGGAAGAACCAAACAGGTTGGAAGTCTTTTTCTTTTTTTCTGTTTTCGTTTATTCAACTCTTTCTCAGACTGGGTGGGATTGTAGTGTAGTTTTCATTTTTGTGGCTCCCTCTTTGTCTTCCTTCCTTCCTTCCTTGGCTCCTTCCTTCCTTCCTTCGCCTGCCTGCCTTCCTTCCTGGTCTCCTTCCTACCTTGTCTCTTTTGTTCTTTACTTGTTTCCTTCCTTCCTACTTTGTCTCTTTCCTTCTTTCCTTGACTCCTTCCTTCCTTCTCTCCTTCCTTCCTCCAGCTCTCCCTCTCCTCCTTCTTTCTCTCCCTCCCTCCCTCCCTCCCTCCCTTGCTTCCTTCTTTCTCTCCTTCCCATCCTTCTTTCCTTGTCTCCTTCCTTCTTTCCTTGACTCCTTCCTTCCTTCTCTCCTTCCTTCCTCCAGCTCTCCCTCCCTTCTTTCTCTCCCTTCCTTCCTTCCTTCTTTCCTTCCTTCCTTCTTTCTCTCCTTCCCTTCCTTCCTTCATTGTCTCTTTCCTTCTTTCCTTGACTCCTTCCTTCCTTCCTTCCTTGGCTCCTTCCTTCCTTCCTTTGCCTGCCTGCCTTCCTTCCTGGTCTCCTTCCTACCTTGTCTCTTTTGTTCTTTACTTGTTTCCTTCCTTCCTACTTTGTCTTTTTCCTTCTTTCCTTGACTCCTTCCTTCCTTCCTTCCTTCCTTCCTTCCTTCCTTCCTTCCTTCTCTCCTTCCATCCTCCAGCTCTCCCTCTCTTCCTTCTTTCTCTCCCATCCTTTCTTCCTTGTCTCCTTCCTTCTTTCCTTGACTCCTTCCTTCTTTCTCTCCTCCCTCCCTCCCTCCCTCTCTTCCTTCTTTCTCTCCTTCCTTCCTCCAGCTCTCCCTCTCTTCCTTTTTTCCCTTCTTTCCTTCCTTCTTTCTCTCCTTCCCATCCTTCCTTCCTTGTCTCCTTCCTTCTTTCCTTGACTCCTTCCTTCCTTCTTTCTCTCCTCCCTCCCTCCCTCTCTTCCTTCTTTCTCTCCTTTCCTTCCTTCCTTCCTTCCTTCCTTCCTTCCTTCCTTTCTTGTCTCCTTCCTTCCTTGTTGTTTCCTTCCTTCCTTCATTGTCTCTTTCTTTCTTTCCTTGATTCCTTCCTTCCTTCTCTCCTTCCTTCCTTCCTTCCCTCCCTCCCTCCCTCCCTTCCCTCCCCATTCATAAAATAATGCCATTAGAGGGGACCTTTCTGACCATCTAGTTCAGGGGTCCTCAAACTTTTTAAACAGAGGACCAGGTCATAGTCCCCAAAATTGTTGGAGGGCCGGATTATAATTTGAAAAAAACATGGATGAATTCCTATGCACACTGCACATATCTTATTTGTAGTGAAAAAAACACTTAAAAACAATACGATAATTAAAATTAAGAACAATTTTAACAAATATAAACTTATTAGTATTTCAGTAGGAGGTGTGGGCCTGCTTTTGGCTGATGAGATAGGATTGTTGTTGTTGTTGTTGTTGTTGTGTGTTTTCAAGTAGTTTCAGACTTAGGTTGACCCTGTGCAAGGGCCGGGTAAATGACCTTGGAGGGCCGCATCCGGCCCCCGGGCCTTAGTTTGAGGACCCCTGATCTAGTCCAAAGCAGAAATCCACTCCCCTTTCTTTGTTTTCTTTTCTCCTTCCATTCCTTCCTTTGTTTTTTCTTTATCTCCCTCCCTTTCTCTCCTTCTTCCCTTCCCCTTCCTTCCTGCCTGCCTGCCTGCCTTCTTTCTTTCTTTCTTCCTTCTTCCTTCCTTCCTTCCTTTCTTTTCCTCCTTCCCTTCCCTCTCCTCCCTCCTTTCATTCCTTCCTTCCTTCTTCCTTTTTCCCTCCTTCCCTTTCTTTCTTTCTTTCTTTCTTTCTTTCTTTCTTTCTTTCTTTTTCTTTTTCCTCCTTCCCTTTCCTCCCTCCCTCCCTCCCCTCTATCTTTCTTTCTTTCTTTCTTTCTTTCTTTCTTTCTTTCTTTCTTTCTTTCTTACTCCTTCCCTTCCCTTCCTTCCTTCCTTCCTTCCTTCCTTCCTTCCTCCCTCCCTCCCTCCCTCCTTCCTTTCTTTCTTTCTTTCTTTCTTTCTTTCTTTCTTTTTCCTCCTTCCCTTTCGTCCTTTCTTTCTTTCTTTCTTTCTTTCTTTTTCCTCCTTCCCTTTCCTCCCTCCCTCCTTTCTTTCTTTCTTTCTTTTTCCTCCTTCCCTTTCGTCCTTTCTTTCTTTCTTTTTCCTCCTTCCCTTTCTTTCCTTCCTTCTTTCTTTCTTGTCCTCCTTCCCTTCCCTCCCTTCCTCCCTTCCTTCCTTCTTTCTTTCTTTCTTTCTTTCTTTCTTTCTTTCTTTTTCCTCCTTCCCTTCCCTTCCTTCCTTCCTTCCTTCCTTCCTTCCTTCCTTCCTTCCTTCCTCCCTCCCTCCCTCCCTCCCTCCTTTCTTTCTTTCTTTCTTTCTTTCTTTCTTTCTTTTCCTCCTTCCCTTTCCTTCCTTCCTTCCACTCCCTCCCACTCTCCTCTTTCTTCCAGTTTAATTAATTTTTCTCATGCTCTTATGATAGAACCAATTAGGAAATTACATTTATAACCCAGGAACCGGGCATGTAGCTGCTTGAGGGGCTTCAGCCCCGCCCCCGCCCCCGAAATTCTCATGGTGGTCCATGAGACGGCCTTACTGGTGCATTATTTAAACTGTTATGTTTATTCATATCATGATCTGATCGCCATGCTCAATATATCCCATATGCATGGGGGTATTGAGGTAACGATACACAAAGTTTGCTATGGTAGATCCTCAGCCCCCCCTTGAATCAAACTCAGCCCCCCCCCCCCCCAAATCAAACTCAATCAAAATCAAAATCCTGGCTACGTAGTGTAATTTCCATGAAATTACGACAATGATATGCTGGTGAAATAATAATAGTAATAATAATATGGTGGGAATAATATGAATAACAATGCCATCTGAACATTAGGAAGAACTTCCTGACTGTGAGAGCCGTTCAGCAGTGGAACTCTCTGCCCCGGAGTGTGGTGGAGGCTCCTTCTTTGGAAGCTTTTAAGCAGAGGCTGGATGGCCATTTGTCAGGGGTGATTTGAATGCAATATTCCTGCTTCTTGGCAGAATGGGGTGGGACTGGATGGCCCAGGAGGTCTCTTCCAACTCTTTGATTCTATGATTCCTGACTGTGAGAGCCGTTCAGCGGTGGAACTCTCTGCCCCGGAGTGTGGTGGAGGCTCCTTCTTTGGAAGCTTTTAAGCAGAGGCTGGATGGCCATCTGTCAGGGGTGATTTGAATGCAATATTCCTGCTTCTTGGCAGAATGGGGTTGGACTGGATGGCCCATGAGGTCTCTTCCAACTCTGATTCTATGATTCCTGACTGTGAGAGCCGTTCAGCGGTGGAACTCTCTGCCCCGGAGTGTGGTGGAGGCTCCTTCTTTGGAAGCTTTGGAACAGAGGCTGGATGGCCATCTGTCAGGGGTGATTTGAAGGCAATATTCCTGCTTCTTGGCAGAAGGGGGTTGGACTGGATGATGGCCCATGAGGTCTCTTCCAACTCTTTGATTCTATCCTGACTGTGAGAGCCGTTCAGCAGTGGAACTCTCTGCCCCGGAGTGTGGTGGAGGCTCCTTCTTTGGAAGCTTTTAAGCAGAGGCTGGATGGCCATCTGTCAGGGGTGATTTGAATGCAATATTCCTGCTTCTTGGCAGGGGGTTGGACTGGATGGCCCATGAGGTCTCTTCCAACTCTGATTCTATGATTCCTGACTGTGAGAGCCGTTCAGTGGTGGAACTCTCTGCCCCGGAGTGTGGTGGAGGCTCCTTCTTTGGAAGCTTTTAAGCAGAGGCTGGATGGCCATCTGTCAGGGATGATTTGAAGGCAATATTCCTGCTTCTTGGCAGAAGGGGGTTGGACTGGATGGCCCATGAGGTCTCTTCCAACTCTGATTCTATGATTCCTGACTGTGAGAGCCGTTCAGTGGTGGAACTCTCTGCCCCGGAGTGTGGTGGAGGCTCCTTCTTTGGAAGCTTTTAAGCAGAGGCTGGATGGCCATCTGTCAGGGATGATTTGAAGGCAATATTCCTGCTTCTTGGCAGAAGGGGGTTGGACTGGATGGCCCATGAGGTCTCTTCCAACTCTGATTCTATGATTCCTGACTGTGAGAGCCGTTCAGTGGTGGAACTCTCTGCCCCGGAGTGTGGTGGAGGCTCCTTCTTTGGAAGCTTTTAAGCAGAGGCTGGATGGCCATCTGTCAGGGATGATTTGAAGGCAATATTCCTGCTTCTTGGCAGAAGGGGGTTGGACTGGATGGCCCATGAGGTCTCTTCCAACTCTGATTCTATGATTCCTGACTGTGAGAGCCGTTCAGTGGTGGAACTCTCTGCCCCGGAGTGTGGTGGAGGCTCCTTCTTTGGAAGCTTTTAAGCAGAGGCTGGATGGCCATCTGTCAGGGATGATTTGAAGGCAATATTCCTGCTTCTTGGCAGAAGGGGGTTGGACTGGATGGCCCATGAGGTCTCTTCCAACTCTGATTCTATGATTCCTGACTGTGAGAGCCGTTCAGCAGTGGAACTCTCTGCCCCGGAGTGTGGTGGAGGCTCCTTCTTTGGAAGCTTTTAAGCAGAGGCTGGATGGCCATCTGTCAGGGGTGATTTGAAGGCAATATTCCTGCTTCTTGGCAGAAGGGGGTTGGACTGGATGGCCCATGAGGTCTCTTCCAACTCTTTGATTCTATGATTCCTGACTGTGAGAGCCGTTCAGCGGTGGAACTCTCTGCCCCGGAGTGTGGTGGAGGCTCCTTCTTTGGAAGCTTTGGAACAGAGGCTGGATGGCCATCTGTCAGGGGTGATTTGAAGGCAATATTCCTGCTTCTTGGCAGAATGGGGTTGGACTGGATGATGGCCCATGAGGTCTCTTCCAACTCTTTGATTCTATCCTGACTGTGAGAGCCGTTCAGCGGTGGAACTCTCTGCCCCGGAGTGTGGTGGAGGCTCCTTCTTTGGAAGCTTTTAAGCAGAGGCTGGATGGCCATCTGTCAGGGGTGATTTGAATGCAATATTCCTGCTTCTTGGCAGAATGGGGTTGGACTGGATGGCCCATGAGGTCTCTTCCAACTCTAGGATTCTAGGATTCTATGATTCTATTCTATGATGAACCAACAACAGCAAAACAACAACAATAATATGCTAGGTAAATAATAACACATTTGAAAGAACAACAATATCAATGATATGCTGATGATCCTTTCCGTTGTACTAAACCCTTGAATGAGATCTTGAGCCGAATCCCTGGTGGATAATCCGTCCCCGTGTCTCCTGCCAGGAGATAACCCTGAAACAGGCAGACCTAGTGCCATTATGCTGAGTGATGGGATGCGTAGTTGTCCTCAGTGGGCCGCTCGACAAATGAGACCGCTGTCCTTTGGCTCCTTGCCTCCTTATCTCTGCTTTCCTCCTGCCTTTCCCTGTCTCATCTTGTCGGAGCGCGAGAGGCTGAGGCTCCCAGGACGAGAGATACCAGCCCTTTATGGCACTCTTTTGTGGGCATCGTTATCCTTCCCGGGCAAAGGACTCTCTTTGGGGAAACCTGTCAGTCGGATCCCTTCTCTCCGGCGGCAAAGGGTTATTAGGGCCTCTCCGGAGCCAGGAAGACAGAAAATTGCACTTTTCTCTTGTATTTTTCAATGCAAATTTGAAGCAGGAAAGAACACAGCAATGCCTATATAATAATAATAATAATAATAATAATAATAATAATAATAGGCACAGTGACCTATTATTATTATATTATTGGCACAGTGGCGCAGTGGGTTAATGCGCTGAGCTGCTGAGCTTGCTGAGGTTCGAATCCGGGGAGCGGCGTGAGCTTCTGCTGTCAGCCCCAGCTTCTGCCAACCTAGCAATTGGAAAACATGCAAATGTGAGTAGATCAATAGGTACCGCTCCAGCAGGAAGGTAAGGGCGCTCCGTGCAGTCATGCCAATGGCCACATGACCTTGGAGGTGTCTATGAACAATGCCAGCACTTTGGACTAGAAATAGAGATGGAGCGGCATGAGCTTCCACTGTCAACCCCAGCTTCTGCCAACCTAGCAGTTTGAAAACATGCAAATGTGAGTAGATCAATAGGTACCGCTCCAGCAGGAAGGTAAGGGAGATGCATGCAGTCATGCTGGCCACATGATCTTGGAAGTGTCTATGAACAACGCCAGCACATCAGCTTAGAAATGGAGATGGAGCGGCGTGAGCTTCTGCTGTCAGCCCCAGCTTCTGCCAACCTAGCAGTTTGAAAACAGGTTCGAATCCGGGGAGTGGCATGAGCTTCCGCTGTCAGCCCCAGCTTCTGCCAACCTAGCAGTTCGAAA
Source organism: Anolis sagrei (assembly GCF_037176765.1). NCBI lineage: Eukaryota > Metazoa > Chordata > Lepidosauria > Squamata > Anolidae > Anolis > Anolis sagrei. Next base: position 79,865,294 of record NC_090035.1, on the reverse strand, counting down.
ACATGCAAATGTGAGTAGATCAATAGGTACCGCTCCGGAAGGAAGGTATGGGCGCTCCATGCAGTCATGCTGGCCACATGACCTTGGAAGTGTCTATGAACAACGCCAGCACATCAGCTTAGAAATGGAGATGGAGCGGTATGAGCTTCCACTGTCAACCCCAGCTTCTGCCAACCTAGCAGTTCGAAAACATGCGAATGTGAGTAGATCAATAAGTACCGCTCCAGCAGGAAGGTAAGGGCATTCCATGCAGTCATGCCAGGCACATGACCTTGGAGGTGTCTACGGACAATGGCAGCACTTCGGCTTAGAAATGAAGATGGAGCGGCGTGAGCTTCCACTGTCAGCCCCAGCTTCTGCCAACCTAGCAGTTCGAAAACATGCAAATGTGAGTAGATCAATAGGTACCACTCCAGCAGGAAGGTATGGGTGCTCCATGCAGTCATGCCGGCCACATGACCTTGGAGGTGTCTATGAACAACGCCAGCACTTGGGCTTAGAAATGGAGATGGAGCGGCGTAAGCCCCAGCTTCAGCCAAACTAGCAGTTCGAAAACATGCAAATGTGGGTAGATCAATAGGTACCACTCCAGCAAGAAGGTAAGGGCGCTCCATGCAGTCATGCCAGTGGCTACATGACTTTGGAGGTGTTTACGGACAACACCAGCACTTCGGCTTAGAAATGGAGATGGAGTGGCATGAGCTTCCGCTGTCAGCCCCAGCTTCTGCCAACCTAGCAGTTCGAAAACAGGTTCGAATCCAGGGAGTGGCATGAGCTTCCGTTGTCAGCCACAGCTTCTGCCAACCTAGCAGTTCGAAAACATGCAAATGTGAGTAGATCAATAGGTACCACTCCAGGAGGAAGGTAACAGCGTTCCATGCAGTCATGCCAGCCACATGACCTTGGAGGTGTCTATGAACAATGCCAGCACTTCGGCTTAGAAATGGAGATGGAGCGGCCTGAGCTTCCGCTGTCAGCCCCGGCTTCTGCCAACCTAGCAGTTCGAAAACATGCAAACGTGAGTAGATCAATAGGTACCGCTCCGGCAGGAAGGTAAGGGCGCTCCATGCAGTCATGCGGGCCACATGACCTTGGAGGTGTCTATGGACAACGGCAGCACTTCGGCTTAGAAATGAAGATGGAGCGGCGTGAGCTTCCACTGTCAGCCCCAGCTTCTGCCAACCTAGCAGTTCGAAAACATGCAAATGTGAGTAGATCAATAGGTACCACTCCAGCAGGAAGGTAACAACGTTTCATGCAGTCATGCCGGCCACATGTCTACGGACAACGCCAGCACTTCGGCTTAGAAATGGAGATGGAGCGGTGTGAGCTTCCGCTGTCAGCCCCAGCTTCTGCCAACCTAGCAGTTCGAAAACATGCGAATGTGAGTAGATCAATAGGTACCACTCCAGCAGGAAGGTAAGGGCGCTGCATGCAGTCATGCTGGCCACATAATCTTGGAAGTATCTATGAACAACGCCAGCACATCAGCTTAGAAATGGAGATGGAGCGGCATGAGCTTCCACTGTCAGCCCCAGCTTCTGCCAACCTAGCAGTTCGAAAACATGCAAATGTGAGTAGATCAATAGGTACCACTCCAGCAGGAAGGTAAGGGCGCTCCATGCAGTCATGACGGCCACATGACCTTGGAGGTGTCTACGGACAACGCCGGCTCATCAGCTAAGAAATGGAGATGAGAACCACACCCCAAAGTTGACTGGACTTAATGTCAGGGGACAACCTTTACCTTTATATTATTATTATTATTATTATTATTATTATTATTATTATTATTACAACAAGATGAGTCCACAGCAGACACTCTGTTGGCTATTGTATTGGATCATACATCGATCACTTCCTGTTGTTGTTGTTGTTGTTGTTGTTGTATTCTCAAAGGTTTTCATGGCTGGAATCACTGGCTTGCTGTGAGTTTTCCGTGCTGTCTGACCATGTTCAGGGAAGCATTTCCTCCTGACGTTTCGCCTACATCTATGGCAGTCATCCTCGGATAATGACTCTCAAAGAACCAAAAATTACTTTTATTTTATGGCATCTTAGCAATCCTCATAGATGCCGGTGAACTGAGAGCATACTTTTTTTTTGTAAACAATGCTATACTTGATTTTATTTTATTATTTGTTTACATGTTTAAATGGTATTGTTTTTATTGTTGTGGGTCGCTTTCACCCAAATGCACTGCTTCCAAGCTGCAAGCTTTCTTCTCCTTGGATTTCTTGGAGAGCATCCCAATCCCTGCAGATTTCCCATTTCCTATTCCTGGACTGCAACTCCCAGCAATCCTCCAGATAGATAGATTAGATAGAGATAGGTAGGTAGTTAGGTATGTAGATAAATCGATCAGGAGGACTGCTGGGAGTTGTAGTCCAAGAATAGGTAGAGAAGGAAGAAAGGGGAGGAAGGGAAAGGAAAGGGGAGAAGGAAGGGAAGAGAAAAAGAAGGAAGGAAGGAGAAAAGGAAAGAAAAAAGAGGGAAGGAATGAAAGCGGAAGGAAGGAAAGAAGGAAGGAAGGAAGGAAAGAGAGAAAGAATGAAGGGAGGAATGAGACATAGCAAAGGATGGAGAGAAAGAGAAAGAGGGAAGGAAGGAGAGAAAAAGGAAGGAAAGAGAGAGGTAGAGAAGGAAGGAAGAAGAAAAAAAGGTAGCGAAGCAAGGAAGAAGAGAATAAGGGAAAGCAAAAGTGGGGAAGGAAGGAAAAGGGGAAAGAAGGAAGGAGAAAAGGAAAGAAAAACAAGGGAAGGAAGGAAAGAAGGAAGGAAAGAATGAAGGGAAGAACGAGACATAGGAAAGAATGGAGAAAAGGAGGGAGGGAAAGAGGGAAGGAAGTAGAGAAGCAAGGAAAGAAAGGTAGAGAAGGAAGGAAGAGAAAGAAGAAAGGAAAGTAAAACTGGGGAAGGAAGGAAAAGGGCAAAGAAGGAAGGAAGGAGAAAAGGAAAGAAAAATGAGAGAAGGAATGAAAGCGGGACAGAAGGAAGGAAAGAAGGAAGGAAGGAAGGAAGGAAAGAGAGAAAGAATGAAGGGAGGAACGAGACATAGGAAAGGATAGGGAAAAGGAGGGAGGGAAAGAGGGAAGGAAGGAGAGAAGGAAGGTAGGAAAGAAGGAAGGAAAGAGGTAGAGAAGGAAGGAAGAAGAGAAAGAAAAAGGGAAAGCAAAAATGGGGAAGGAAGAAAAAAGGGAAAGAAGGAAGGAAGGAGAAAAGGAAAGAAAAACGAGGGAAGGAATGAAAGTGGGGGAAGGAAGGAGAGAAGGAAGGAAGGAAGGAAGGAAGGAAGGAAGGAAGGAAGGAAGGAGACATAGGAAAGGATGGAGAAAAGGAGGGAGGGAAAGAGGGAAGGAAGGAGAGAAGAAAGGAAGGAAAGAAAGAGTTAGAAAAGGAAGGAATAAGAGAAAGAAGTAGAGAACGGAGGAAGAAGAGAAAAAGAGAAGGGACAGAAAAAAAAGATTATGATAAGGAAGGATAGAGGGAGGGAAGGAAGGAGAGAAAGAAAGGAGGAGAGAAAGAGGGAGGGAATAAAACAGAAATAGATGTTTTCTTGAAGCTGCCTGCCTTCCTCCTCCAGCTTGTACATCTTGCAACTCTTGCTCCATGAATTAATAATAAGTAATAACTAATAGTATGTAACATTTACGTAAGTAACTACACTCTTTCTCTCTCTACTCTGTAAATCTAAAATACATGCATATATTTATTAGTATTAATAATAAATAATAATAATAACAATTCTCTTTCTTCTCTTAACGAGACTCCATACATCCATACACAAACAACATTTGCATAACTAACGACACAATCTCTCTCTCTGTCCTAAATGTAAATATATAATACGTATATATTATTAATAATAATTAATAAGTAATCATCATCATTCAATCTCTTAATGAGACTCAGATGCCTTATCCATAAAATAAACATCTTTGAACAACATTTGCATAACTAGCGACACAATTTCTCCCTCTACTCTAAATGTAAATATAAAATACGTATATATATTATTAATTGATATTAATTAACAATAATAATCCTGTCTCTTAATGAGACTCAGATGCCTATTCATACATACTTGAACAACTTTTACATAATTAACTACGTGATTCCTCTCTCTACTTTGAATATAAATCTAATATATATATATATTATTAATAATAATAATTAAATAATAATAATCGTTCAATTTCTTATCTTAATGAGGCTCAGATGCCTATCGTACATAAACGTACTTGAACAACGTTTACATAAATAACTACATGCTTTTTCTCTCTAAAAAAGTAATATATATATACACACATACATACTATTAGTAATAATTAATAATAATATTTTCCTTCCATCTCTTAATGACACTTAGATGCTTATCCGTACATAAACATATCTGAACAACGTTTACATGCTACACCATTTCTAACTAAACATAAATATGAAGTAGGCATTAGTTTTAGGAGACTGTTGGTGGTATTTTCATCTTTTTTCCATTGTTGAGAATGAATGCAGTTCGACTCCACTTGAACTGCAGCAGCTCCATGTTATGAAATCCTGGGAGTTGTAGTTTGGTGAGGCACAAGGTGGAGAGACCACAACTCTCAAGGTCTCATAGCATGGAGCCATGGCGGTTCAAGCAGGGCCGAACTCCATCCATTTGAGTATATATAGCAGCACCTTTAGGAAAACTACAACTTCCAGGGCCCTTTAGTAAAACTACAACTCCCAGGCTGTCATAGCAAGGAGCCATGGTAGTTCAAGCAGGGCCGAACTGCATCCATTTGAGTATAGGAAAACCTTTAGGAAAACTACAACTTCCAGGGTCCTTTACTAAAACTACAACTCTCAGGTGCCATAGCATGGAGCCATGGCAGTTCAAGCAGGGCCAAACTCCATCCATTTGAGTATATATAGCTGTACCTTTAGGAAAACTACAACTTCCAGGGCCCTGTAGTAAAACTATAACTCCCAGGGTTTCATAGCCATGGCAGTTCAAGTGGGGTCAATGAATCTGTTTGAGCATATATAGCTGCATCTTTAGGAAAACGACAACTCCCAGGGTCCTTTAGTGAAAATACAACTTCCAGGCTGTCATAGCATGGAGCCATGGCAGTTCAAGTGGGGTCAAACTCCATCCATTTGACTATATATAACTACATTTTAGGAAAACTACAACTTCCAGGGTTCTTTAGTAAAACTGCAACTCCCAGGGTTTCATAGCATGGAGCCATGGCAGTTTAAGTGGGGTCAAACTGCATCCATTTGAGTATTCGTATAACTACATCTTTAGGAAAGCTACAACTCCCAGGGTCCTTTAGTGAAACTGCAACTCCCAGGGTTTCATAGCATGGAGCCATGGCTGTTCAAGTGGGTCAATGCATCTATTTGAGTATATATAGCTGCACCTTTAGGAAAACTACAACTCCCAGGATGTCATAGCATGGAGCCATGGCGGTTCAAGTGGAGTCAAACGACATCCATTTGAATATGTATATCTGCACCTTTTGTAAAACTACAATTCCCAGGGTCCTTTAGTAAAACTACAACTCCCAGGATGTCATAACATGGAGCCATAGCAGCTCAAGTGAAGCCAAACCACATCCATTTGAGTATATATATCTGCACCTTTCGTAAAAGTACAATTCCCAGGGCCCTTTAGTGAAACTACAACTCTCATGGTGTCATAGCATGGAGCCATGGCTGTTCATGTGGGGTCAATGCATCTATTTGTGTATATATAGCTGCACCTTTAGGAAAATGACAACTTCCAGGGTCTTTTAGTAAAACTACAATTCCCAGGGTGTCATATCATGGAGCCATGGCAGTTCAAGTGGGGTCAATGCATCTATTTGAGTATATATAGCTGCACCTTTAGGAAAATGACAAATTTCAGGGTCCTTTAGTGAAACTACAACTCTCAGGGTGTCATATCATGGAGCCATGGCAATTCAAGTGAAGCCAAACAACATCCATTTGAGTATATGTATCTGCACCTTTAGGAAAACTACAACTCCCAGGGTGTCATAGCATGAAACCATGACTGTTCAAATGGATCAATGTATCTATTTGAGTATATATAGCTGCACCTTTAGGAAAACTGCAACTCCCAGGGTCCTTTCGTAAAACTACAATTCTCAGGTGTCATAGCATGGAGCCATGGCACTTCAAGTGGGGTCAAACGCCATCCATTTGACTACATATAGCTGCATTTTAGGAAAACTACAACTTCCAGGGTCCTTTAGTAAAACTACAACTCCCAGGGTTTCATAGCATTGAGCCATGGTGATTCAAGTGGGGTCAATGCATCTATTTGCTTCTGACACGATAAATAAATAAATAAAATGCATCTATTTGAGTATATATAACTGAACCTTTAGGAAAACTACAATTCCCAGGGTATCATAGCATGGAGCCATGACAGTTCAAGTGGAGTCAAATGACATCCATTTGAGTATGTATATCTGCACCTTTTGTAAAACTACAATTCCCAGGGTCCTTTAGTAAAACTGAAACTCCCAGGGTTTCATAGCATGGAGCCATGGCAGTTTAAGTGGGGTCAAACTGCATCCATTTGAGTATTTGTATAACTGCATCTTTAGGAAAACTACAACTTCCAGGGTCATTTAGTAAAACTACAACTCTCAGGGTGTCATATCATGGAGCCATGGCAGTTCAAGCAGGGTGGAACTCCATTCATTTCAATATATATATATATATATATATATATATATATATATATATATCAGCACCTTTCGGAAAACTACAACTTCCAAGGCCCTTTAGTAAAACTACAACTCCCTGGGTTTCATAGCATGGAGCCATGGCAGTTCAAGAAGCACCTTTAGGAAAACTACAACTTCCAGGGCCCTTTAGTGAAACTACAACTCTCATGGTGTCATAGCATGGAGCCATGGCTGTTCAAGTGGGGTCAATGCATCTATTTGAGTATATATAGCTGCACCTTTAGGAAAATGACAAATTCCAGGGTCCTTTAGTGAAACTACAACTCTCAGGGTGTCATAGCATGGAGCCATGGCAATTCAAGTGGGGTTAATGCATCTATTTGAGTATATATAACTGAACCTTTAGGCAAACTGCAACTCCCAGGGTGTCATAGCATAGAGCCATGGCAGTTCAAGTGGAGTCAAATGATATCCATTTGAGTATATATATCTGCACCTTTAGGAAAACTGCAACTCCCGGGGCCCTTTAGTAAAACTACAACTCCCAGGGTTTCATAGCATGGAGCCATGGCAGTTCAAGCGGGGCCAAACTGCATCCATTTGAGTTTATATAGCAGCACCTTTAGGAAAACTGCAACTTCCAGGGCCCTTTAGTGAAACTACAACTCCCAGGGTGTCATAGCATAGAACCATGGAAGTTCAAGTGGGGTCAATGCATCTATTTGAGTATATATAGGAGCACCTTTAGGAAAACTGCAATTTCCAGGGTTCTTTAGTAAAACTACAGCTCCCAGGGTGCCATAGCATGGAGCCTCGCAGTTCAAGTGGAGCCAAACTACATCCATTTGAGTATACATAGCTGCACCTTTAGTAAAACTACAACTCCTAGGGTCCTTTAGTAAAAGTACAAGTCAATGGGTCCTTTAGTGAAACGACAACTCCTCGAGTCTTATAGCATGGAGCTATGGCAGTTCAAGTGGGCACAAACTGCATCTGTTTGAGTATATACACACCTTTAGGAAAACTACAATTCCCAGGTTCTTTTGGTAAAACTCTCAGGGTGTCATAGCGTGGAGCCATGGCAGTTCAAGCGGGCTCCAACTACATCATATATATATATTGAACTGCCATGGCTTCACGCTATGACACCCTGGGAGTTTTACTAAAAGACCCTGGGAATTGTAGTTTTAGATATATATATTCCTTTCTATTCCTGGGCTTTAGCTCTTGAGCTGTGGCTGGCTTGCAGTCAGAAAGAGGAAACCGTCTGCTGCGGTTGAACAGGGCTTCCCCGAAATATGGAGCTCTCCTTGTCTAGACGCAGCACGCATGGCTGATCCAGGTCAAGTGAAAGGTCACCCCAGTTTTCACTTGCATTTCCTTGCAGACAGAAGAAGGAGAGTCATGACAAGCCGGCTTGGTAGATAAGGCACTCACTGGGAGTTGTAGTTCAAAAAGGTCTCATGCCAAGGTGTGCCTCCTTCCTTACTTCCCATTGGACTCTTCAATGCATGACATAAACTATCGCCTTTATGGGTTGCTGTGAGTTTTCTGGGGTGTCTGGCCATGTTCCAGAAGCATTCTCTCCTGACGTTTTGCCCACATCAGAGGTTGTGAGGTCTGTTGTAAACTAGGAAAGTGGGGTTTATATACCTGTGGGTGTGAGAAAGAACTCTTGTCTGTTGGAGGCAAGTGTGAATGTTGGAGTTGGCCACATTGATTAGCATTGAATGGCTTTGCAGCTTCAAAGCCTGGCTACTTCTTGCATGGCAGATCCTTTGTTGCAAGATGTTAGCTGGCCCTGATTGTTTCCTGTCTGGAATTCCCCAGACAGTGAGGTTTATATATCAGTGGAATAATGTCCAGGATGGGAGAAAGAACTCATGTCTGCTCGAGGCAGGTGTAAATATTGCAATTGGCTCCATTGATTAGCATTGAATGTCCTTGCAGCTTCAAAGCTTGGCTACTTCTTGCCTGGGGGATCCTTTATTGGGAGGTGTTAGCTGGACCTGGTTGTTTCCTGTCTGGAATTCCCCAGACAGTGAGGTTTATATATCTGTGGAATAATGTTCAGGGTGGGAGAAAAAACTCTTGTCTGCTTGAGGCAGGTGTGAATGTTGCAATTGGCCACCTTGATTAGTATTGAATGGCCTTGCAGCTTCAAAGCCTGGCTGCTTCCTGCTTGGGGGATCATTTGTTGGGAGGTGTTAGCTGGACCTGATAGTTTCCTGTCTGCAATTCCCCAGACAGTGAGGTTTATATATCTGTGGAATAATGTCCAAGGTGGATGAAAGCACTCATATCTGCTTGAGGCAGGTGTAAATATTGCAATTGGCTCCATTGATTAGCATTGAATGGTTTTGCATCTTCAAAACCTGGCTACTTCTTGCCTGGGCGATCCTTTTTTGGGAGGTGTTAGCTGGCCCTGATTGTTTCCTGTCTGGAATTCCCCAGACAGTGAGGTTTATATCTATGTGGAATAATGTCCAAGATGGGAGAAAGAACTCTTGTCTGTTGGAGGCAGGTGTGAATGTTGCAATTGGCCACCTTGATTAGTATTGAATGGTCTTGCAGCTTCAAAGCCTGGCTGCTTCCTGCCTGGGGATCCTTTGTTGGGAGGTGCTAGCTGGCCCTGATTTTTTCCTGTCTGGAATTCCCCAGATAATGAGGTTTATATATCTGTGGAATAATGTCCAAGGTGGGAGAAAAAACTCTTGTCTGCTTGAGGCAGTTGTGAATGTTGCAATTGGCCACCTTGATTAGAACTGAATGGCCTTGTAGCTCCAAAGCTTGTCTACTTCCTGCCTGGGGGATCCTTTGTTGAGAGGTTTAAGCTGGCCCTGATTGCTTCCTGTCTGGAATTCAGTGAGGTTTATATAACTATGGAATGTCTAGGGTGGAAGAAAGAACTCATGTCTACTCAAGGCAGGTGTGAATGTTGCAATTGGACATCTTGATTAGCACTGAATGGCCTTGCAGTGTCAAAGCCTAGCTGTTTCCTGCATGGGGGGGGGGGGTCCTTTGTTGGGAGCTGTTAGCTGGCCCTGATTGTTTCCTGTCTGGAATTCTCCTCCTTTCTGAATTTGACTTTGTTTCTTTTTCAGCTATCACACCTGCAACCTGGGATTTATAGTTTGTGGGTGTCTTTAAGTGCTATCTAACCTAGGACAAGTCTACTTTTGGGATTTTTCCTAGGCAAGATTTGGTCAGAAATGGTGTGCCTTCCTCGGAGGCTGAGAGAGTGTGACTCGCTGAAGGTCACCCAATGGATTTCCGTATCCAAACATGGATTCGAACTGAAGGCCCCAGAGTCTTAACACGATGTAACACCATATTTCTTTTTGGGTTATCAGTGTCATTTCCTTCATCCTGCAGCACATTTGGCTCTAGATACTCCATGACGATCTCATCATCGAGTCTCAATCAATTCGACCAATAGTTTCTGGCAGAAACAAAAAACAAAGTTTCTGGAGTAGAGCAAAGTTAGTTTGCCTCAGTGTGAGAGAGGTGTCAATCTGAGAGGGCCTTCAGTGGGAGAAAGCCTCAGTGGGAGAAAGGCCTCAGTGAGTTAGTAGGCCTCAGTAGGAGAAGGCCTCAGTGTTAGTTCGCCTCAGTGTGAGAAATGGCCAACATTCACACTCTCTCACACACTGAGGCAAACTCAGTGTGAGAGGGTTGCTCAACTAAACAGGAAATACCACTTTCAAACCAGGAACAGAAAATGTTTCACATGTTGTTACATAATGTAAACAAACACCCAAGCCATGGCGACAAGTTGGTTTTGTTCGCTTTCTTTTTGAGAGGGATTTGTGCTCAAGTAGAGCAAAGTTAGTTTGCCTCAGTGTGAGAGAGGCGTCAGTCTGAGAGGGCCTTCAGTGGGAGAAGCCCTCAGTGGGAGAAAGGCCTCAGTGAGTTAGTAGGCCTCAGTGAGTTAGTAGGCCTCAGTATGAGAAGGCCTCAGTGTTAGTTTGCCTCAGTGTGAGAGAGGCGTCAGTCTGAGAGGGCCTTCAGTGGGAGAAGGCCTCAGTGGGAGAAAGGCCTCAGTGAGTTAGTATGCCTCAGCATGAGAAGGCCTCAGTGTTAGTTCGCCTCAGTGTTAGTTCGCCTCAGTGTGAGAAATGGTCAACATTCACACACACTCTCTCACACACACTGAGGCAAACTCAGTGTGAGAGGGCCACACAACTAAACAGGAAAGGACCGTGCAACTAAACAGGAAATAACACTTTCTAACCAGGAACAGAAAATGTTTCACATGTTGTTACATAATGTAAACAAACACCCAAGCCATGGCGACAAGTTGGTTTTGTTCGCTTTCTTTTTGAGAGGGATTTGTGCTCAAGTAGAGCAAAGTTAGTTTGCCTCAGTGTGAGAGAGGTGTCAGTCTGAGAGGGCCTTCAGTGGGAGAAAGCCTCAGTGGGAGAAAGGCCTCAGTGAGTTAGTATGCCTCAGCATGAGAAGGCCTCAGTGTTAGTTCGCCTCAGTGTTAGTTCCCCTCAGTGTGAGAAATGGTCAACATTCACACACTCTCTCTCACACACACTGAGGCAAACTCAGTGTGAGAGGGCCACACAACTAAACAGGAAAGGACCGCGCAACTAAACAGGAAATAACATTTTCAAACCAGGAACAGAAAATTTTTCACATGTTGTTACATAATGTAAACAAACACCCAAGCCATGGCGACAAGTTGGTTTTGTTCGCTTTCCTTTTGAGAGGGATTTGTGCTCAAGTAGAGCAAAGTTAGTTTGCCTCAGTGTGAGAGAGGTGTCAGTCTGAGAGGGCCTTCAGTGGGAGAAAGCCTCAGTGGGAGAAAGGCCTCAGTGAGTTAGTATGCCTCAGCATGAGAAGGCCTCAGTGTTAGTTTGCCTCAGTGTGAGAAATGGTCAACATTCTCTCACACAAACTGAGGCAAACTCAGTGTGAGAGGGCCGCACAACTAAACAGGAAAGGACCGTGCAACTAAACAGGAATTAACACTTTCAAACCAGGAACAGAAAATGTTTCACATGTTGTTACATAATGTAAACAAACACCCAAGCCATGGCGATAAGTTGTTTTGGGAGGGATTTGTGCTCGAGATGCCTTGCTATTCATTCCTCCCTTGTTGTCTTGTTGCAGGGAGTTCCACAGGTTGCTTTTTTTGGACAATGGAAGGGAGTCGATCGATATGCCAGGAGCAGCCCTGCCCTTGGTTTGCTATTGAATAACCGAGAAGGGATTACACATTTACCCAAAGCCTGACCCGGCTGACCTCAATCTCTTTCCCTGCCAAGTCAGAAGTGAAAGACTTATTGATCGGAGACGGTTCATTTCTGTCCTGGGCTCAAAAGCCAACAAAATAGGTGAATCTCCCCTTATTTGAGGTTTGGGAAGCTTATCTTTTGTATGGTATCCCTTATTGTAAAGTTGGGAAATGTGCCCCTTTGACGCACTGGCAGATTTAGAAAAGTTTGTCCTTTTCTCAGATTTGGAAAGCCTGTCTTTTGTGAGGATTGACAGGTGCCCTTTACTGTCATGAATACCCCTTGTTTGAAAGTTGGGAAACCTGTCCTTTTATAAGACTGGGCAGATTTGGAAGGATTTTCCATTTCTCATATTTGGAAAGCTTGTCCTTTATAGGATTAGCAGGTGTCCCTTATGGTATGGTATTTCCCTGATTTGAAAGTTGGATACTGTTGGAGAGAGTGGGCTTATTAACCAAAGACCTTCCCCATAAATGCACAGCAGAGTAAATTATTAGCAGCAGCGTGACCGAGCACCAGTAGCGCAAAGTGATAAAACAAACAAAAACACAGACCAATGCTATCTCTTCCATAGGAGGCTTTTCTTTGTAGCAAAATAATATGGTTGCACTAGTTACAAATACAAGGTTTTCCTAACACAAATAAAGTCCTTTATACTTCCTTATTTGCTTCCATGCTGGGCTTCTTTCTCATGCTTTGCTCTCACAGAGCCTCTTCTCACACCAAACTTACACAGGAGCTTCACACAGTACCTTTTTACACACAGCAGCCTTCACACAGGAGCTTCACACATTAGCTTTACACAAAAGGCTTTCACCCTGCGGCCTCTCTCACATAGAAGCTTCTCAAAACAGGTCTTCTCATACTGAGGCCTACGAACTCACTGAGGCCTTTCTCCCACTGAGACTTTCTCACACTAAGGGCTCTCTCAGACTGATGCCTTTCTCACACTGAGACAAACAAACACTGAGGCCTTTTAACTCACTGAGACCTTTCTCCCACTGAGGCCTTCCCACACTGAGGGCTTTCTCAGACTGACACCTCTCTCATACTGAGGCGAGCAAACACTGAGGCCTTCTAACTCATTGAGGCCTTTCTCCCACTGAGGCCTTCCCACACTGAGGGCTCTCTCAGACTGATGCCTCTCTCACACTGAGGCCTTCTCACTCTGAGGGCTTTCTCAGACTGATGCCTCTCTTACACTGAGGCGAACGAACACTGAGGTCTTTTAACTTACTGAGACCTTTTTTCCCACTGAGGCCTTCCCACACTGAGAGCTCTCTCAGACTGATGCCTCTCTCACACTGAGACGAACTAACACTGAGTCCTTCTCAAACTGAGGCTTATTAACCCACTGAGGCCTTCTCATACTGAGGGCTATCTCAGACTCCTCTCTCACACTGAGGTGAACTAATACTGAGGCCTCATACTGAGGCCTACTAACTCACTGATGTCTTCTCACCCTGAGGGCTCTCTCAGACTGATGCCTTTCTCACACTGAGATGAACTAACACTGAGGCCTTCTTAAACTGAGGCCTATTAACCCACTGAGGCCTTCTCATACTGAGGGCTCTCTCAGATGCCTCTCTCACACAGAGGCAAACTAACACTGAGGCCTTCTCATACTGGGGCCTACTAACTCATTGAGGCCTTCTCACACTGAGGGCTCTCTCAGACTGACACCTCTTTCACACAGAGGCGAACTAACACTGAACCCTTCTCATATTGAGGCTTACTAACTCATTGAGGCCTTTCTCCCATGGAGGCCTTCTCACACTGAGGGCTCAGACTGAGGGCTACTAAGTTACAGGCAAATCAGTGCTTATATTGAACTACAGCTTAAGCGGCTGAGTGGGAAAAGGAAAGGGCCTGAGGCTGTTAGGAATTATGGAAGTTGAAGTCCAAAACACCTGGAGGGCCCAAGTTTGATCATGCCTGTTTTATAGGGTTGGTAGATTTGGAAAGCTTCACCTTTTCTCAGATTTGGAAATCTTTATAGGACTGACAGGGGTCCCTTATTGCAGTGGTACAATGGGTTATACCCTTGTGCCCGCAGGACTGTACACCAACAGGTCAGAGGTTCGAATCCGGGGAGAGCGCGGAAGTGCTCCCTCTGTCAGCTCCAGCTCCCCATATGGGGACATGAGAAAAGCCTCCCACAAGGATGGTAAAACATCAAAACATCTGAGCAATGTCCCCTGGGCAGTGTCCTTGCAGACGGCCAATTCTCTCACACCAGAAGCGACTTGCAATTTCTCAATTTGCTCCTGACACAAAAAATAAATAAATGCCTCTTATTTGAAAGTTGGGAAACATTCCTCTTTTGTAAGTTTGGCAAGATTTGGCCTCAGTGAGTTAGTATGCCTCAGTATGAGAAAGCCTCAGTGTTAGTTCGCCTCAGTGTGCCTTTCCTTTTCTAATTTGGAAAGCTTTTTTCCTTTTCTGATATCTGGAACGCTTCTCTGAACAAGATACCCCCCAAAGGCCTCAGTGTTAGTTTGCCTCAGTGTGAAAGAGGTGTCAGTTTGAGAGAGCCCTCAGTGTGAGAAGGCCTCAGTGAGTTAGTAGGCCTCAGTATGAGAAAGCCTCAGTGTTAGTTCGCCTCAGTGTGCCTTTCCTTTTCTGATTTGGAAAGCTTTTTTCCTTTTCTGACATCTGGAGCGCTTCTCTGAACAAGATGCCCCCCAAAGGCCTCAGTGTTAGTTTGCCTCAGTGTGAAAGAGGTGTCAGTCTGAGAGAGTCCTCAGTGTGAGAAGGCCTCAGTGAGTTAGTAGGCCTCAGTATGAGAAAGCCTCAGTGTTAGTTCGCCTCAGTGTGCCTTTCCTTTTCTAATTTGGAAAGCTCTTTTCCTTTTCTGATATCTGGAACGCTTCTCTGAACAAGATACCCCCCAAAGGCCTCAGTGTTAGTTTGCCTCAGTGTGAAAGAGGTGTCAGTCTGAGAGAGTCCTCAGTGTGAGAAGGCCTCAGTGAGTTAGTAGGCCTCGGTATGAGAAAGCCTCAGTGTTAGTTCGCCTCAGTGTGCCTTTCCTTTTCTGATTTGGAAAGCTTTTTTCCCTTTTCTGACATCTGGAGCGCTTCTCTGAACAAGATACCCCCCAAAGGCCTCAGTGTTAGTTTGCCTCAGTGTGAAAGAGGTGTCAATCTGAGAGAGCCCTCAGTGTGAGAAGGCCTCAGTGAGTTAGTAGGCCTCAGTATGAGAAAGCCTCAGTGTTAGTTCGCCTCAGTGTGCCTTGCCTTTTCTGATTTCCTTTTCCAACATCTGGAACGCTTCTCTGAACAAGATACCCCCCAAAGGCCTCAGTGTTAGTTTGCCTCAGTGTGAAAGAGGTGTCAGTTTGAGAGAGCCCTCAGTGTGAGAAGGCCTCAGTGAGTTAGTAGGCCTCAGTATGAGAAAGCCTCAGTGTTAGTTCGCTTCAGTGTGCCTTTCCTTTTCTGATTTGGAGAGCTTTTTCCCTTTTCCGACATCTGGAACGCTTCTCTGAACAAGATACCCCCCAAAGGTCTCAGTGTTAGTTTGCTTCAGTGTGAAAGAGATGTCAGTCTGAGAGAGCCCTCAGTGTGAGAAGGCCTCAGTGAGTTAGTAGGCCTCAATATGAGAAAGCCTCAGTGTTAGTTCGCCTCATTGTGCCTTTCCTTTTCTGATTTCCTTTTCCAACATCTGGAACACTTCTCTGAACAAGATACCCCCCAAAGGCCTCAGTGTTAGTTTGCCTCAGTGTGAAAGAGGTGTCAGTTTGAGAGAGCCCTCAGTGTGAGAAGGCCTGAGTGAGTTAGTAGGCCTCAGTATGAGAGTTACTTTGCCTCAGTGTGCCTTTCCTTTTCTGATTTGGAAAGCTTTTTTCCTTTTCCGACATCTGGAACGCTTCTCTGAACAAGATGCCCCCAAAAGTCCTATATTTTGGTTGCAGAAATGAATGCACAGCATAATTTCCACTCCAATATGTTCATTTCACAGAAATGCGAGCAGAAATTCATGTGCCGAAGGGAATAGAAACCCATCCGTTGGCATTTCAGCGACGTCCTGATTGCCAGACTCTGATTTTACTCCTTCTTTATTGCAATGCTTTCTAACCTGGCGATGCTTTTGCAAACCTCTCCTGTTGCAACTCAGCATCCGCTGCTTCCTTCCTTTGCTGGAATCGCCCACCTGTTCAGCTTCCTCCTCCCTGTGTGGCACATTGTTTCCGAAGTCATCGCAGGTGATTTATGGCATGCACTAAGGTGGGAGGGTGTTATAGTTTTGCACATCGGCTTCAAAGACTGAGAAGGATAAGGTTGGATGGGATGGCATGCGGTGGGCGAATGGCGCCGTGATACGTCTTGACAGATGTCCCCAAGAGTCATCCGCCGAATCCAGACTGTTACGTCTCAAGGCGGAGAGAAGATGCTGGAGAGAGAGACAGAAAGAAGAGAATGAAAAGTGCTGACAGGGACGCTATCTCTTCCCTTTCCTTCCCCGCCGTGTGCCGAGAACAGAGACACAAATCCCTTTAACACCATGCGGTTTTAATTCCTGCTGCCATAGGCCTTCTCGCTCTTGATTCTCCATCTTTCCTAACCTGGAGCAAAATGAACTCTTTGCAAGAGTAGACGGACTGCATGATGGACCTTATCACATTGGCAACAGGAGCTTCCCAGTGGCACAATAGGTTAAACCCTTCTGCTTCTCTAACTACACAGATATCTATAAGCACAATGTAAATATAAAGCCTATAAAGCCCTGAACGGTTCTGGCCCAGTTTACTTGTCCGAACGGATCTCCTGCTACGATCCACCTAGTGCCCTGGGATCATCCCGGGAGACCCTCCTCGTTGTCCCCCCATTATCGCAATCGCATTTGGTGGGGACAAGGGACAGGGCCTTTTCTGTGGTGGCCCCTCGGCTGTGGAACCCCCTCCCAAGTGAAATTAGATCTGCTACATCCCTCTTGACCTTTCGGAAACAAATGAAATCCTGAGTAGTGGATCAGGCCTTTGTAGATTAGGTCTACCTGCTGATGTGAGGGCTTTTGTGGAACTGACTGACAATGACTTAAAACCTTGGACAATGACTTAAAACCAGTGACTGTTGACTGTTGACTATTTGATTGTCTTTATACTATTTTATTGCTATATTGTTATTTAAATTGTATATTTATGTTTTGGTTGTGGGCACCATGGGTGTTCCGTCTTCCAGGAGCTTGGTTTGCATTGCCCCTTAGTTGCTTGAAATAGCATCCCATTTCCCGTACCTTGGGAAGTCTGATCTGGCCACAGTGGTCCACGCTCTTGTTTCATCCCGAATAGACTACTGCAAAGCACTCTACGTGGGGTTGCCCTTGAAGACTGTTCGGAAACTTCAACTGGTCCAGCGAGCAGCAGCCAGATTGCTCACAGGAGCGACATACAGGGAGCAACCCCCCCCCCCCTCGCTGTGTCAGCTCCACTGGCTGCCGGTTCAGTTTCGAGCACAATTCAAGGTGCTGGTTTTGACCTACAAAACCCTTTACGGTTCCGGTCCAGTGTATCTGTTCGAATGTATCTCCCTCTACGTCCCACCCCGGAGTCTGAGATCATCTGGTGAGGCCCTGCTCTCGACCCCACCACTATCACAAGTGAGGTTGGTGGGGACGAGGAGCAGGGCCTTCTCAGTGGTGGCTCCTCACCTGTGGAACTCACTCCCGGGGGAAATTAGGGCATCAACATCCCTTCTCTAATTCAGGAGGAAGGTAAAGACATGGTTGTGGGACAATCTGACAACTAGATATGGACAACCAGATGGATAGGACTGACAGCACTGACAATTGTGGAATTGGAATTTGAACTATGAGATTGTGAAATGCTGACCGTCAATGAGGAGAAATGGTTTGTATTGGTTTTATTGCTGTTACTGGTTTATATGGTTGTTTTCGCCTTGCAAGAATCGTTGTTTCTGTTAATTGATATTATTGCTAGAATTGCTGTTTTCTGTTAATTGATGTTATTTTGTCTTTATTGTTGTTATGTGATGCGGGCATCAAATTGTGCCTTGCTTTTGTAAGCCGCCCTGAGTCCCCTTCGGGGTAAGAAGGGCGGGGTAAAAGCAACCGAAATAAATAAATAATAAAAAAATTCCCCAGGGTTGCTACAGTCTTTGTTGTTGTTGTTCATTCGTTCAGTCGTCTCCGACTCTTCGTGACCGCCTGGACCAGCCCACGCCAGAGCCCCCTGTCAGCCGTCACCACCCCCAGCTCCTTCAAGGTCAGTCCAGTCACTTCAAGGATGCCATCCATCCATCTTGCCCTTGGTCGGCCCCTCTTCCTTTTGCTACAGTCTTAGCAGCACCCTAATAGTCAAACATTAGCAGAGGCTGGAAGCCAGCCTGCAAGCCTTTTGCAGCTATTGGTTTAAAAAGTATCCTTTGGGTCTAGAGACCGCCCTTTTTCCTGGGGATGAGATCTCCATTTTGGAAAGGCTCTCCTGCTTTCTTTAGTATAGAAAAAGTCTCAGATGTGCTGGTGGCCAAGCTAGGCAGCTCGGACAAGCCATTGTGAGTACGATTGAGACTGAGGGTTGAGTTTAAGGTTAAAGTCACCCTCTCGCCTTAGAAACTGGAGCTGAGCTCAGATAGAGAAAGACCTGGTAGCTTAGTGCTACTGGGGATATCTCTGGATTTCTCTGCCATTGAGAAAGGCTCCATTACTTCATCTCCAAAACTAATCTTGAGCTTAGATAGGGGAAGACCTGCTCTTTCTGAAATAACAGCTCAGGGTTAGGGTAAAAGATCCCAGGATTTTTCTACCGTTGGGGAAAAGTTAACTCGGTAACTGAAGGGAAAAAGGAAAGAAAGAACATCTATATCAGTGTTTCTCAACCTGGGGGTCGGGACCCCTGAGGGGGTCGCAAGGGGGTGTCAGAGGGGTCGCCAAAGACCATCAGAAAACACAGTATTTTCTGATGGTCATGGGGATTCCATGTGGGAAGTTTGAGCCAATTCTATCGTTGGTTGAGTTCAGAATATTCTTTGATGGTAATGAACTATAAATCCCAGCAACTACAACTCCCAAATGTCAAGATCTATTTTCCCCAGATCCCACCAGTGTTCACATTTGGGCATATTGAGTATTCATGCCAAGTTTGGTCCAGATCCACTATGGCATGAGTCCACAGTGCTGTCTGGATATAGGTGAATTAAAACTCCCAAACTCAAGGTCAATGCCCATCAAATACTTCCAGTGTTTTCCACTGGTCATGGGAGCCAAGTTTGGTTCAAATCCATCACTGGTGGAGTTCGGAATGCTCTTTGAATATAAGTGAACTATAAATCCCAGCAACTACAACTCCCAGATTACAAAATCAATCCTCCCCCAACCCCATTAGCACTCACATTTGGGTGTATTGGGTATTTGTGCCCAGTGAATGAAAATGCACCCTGCTTATCGGATATTTACGTTATGATTTATAACAGTAGTAAAATGACTGTTATGAAGTAGCAATGAAAACAATATTATGGTTGGGGGTCACCACAACATGAGGGACTGGATTCAGGGGTCGCGGCATTAGGAAGGTTGAGAACCACTGATCTATATGGTTTCCCAAATTGATTGTTTGTGTTTGTAACTTCATCAAGCTGTGCCAAGTTTGTCAAGGACTTTGAAAAATAAATGTTCTGTTGATGTTCAAATCTGGACTGGCTTCAGTTTCTGAGAACTTTGAGCTTCTAAGAAAGGCGCCTGCGGTTCACCCAGATAAAGAGAGAAGCACATCTTAGTTTTAACTTTATAGTGTTTGGGTGTGACGGCACAATGGGGTGCTGGTTTGTTAGCCGCCCTGAGTCCCTCTGCGGAGGTTGAGATAGGACGGGATACAAATGTCCAAAGTAAATAAATAAATAAATAAATAAATAAATAAATACACAAATGTCCTGTCGAATCCTTGTAGTATTCCCAAGGCTTTTTACCTCATCTTGAACTCACATGGGACTATTTTGGATATGTTAAAGTTTCTCCACATGACTTTTGGAATATCTGACTAATTATTTGGAAAACATGAATATTATGTTTGTCACACCATGGTCAATAGTTCCATTGCATTTGTTCCCCACACTTGTGTACTATACGAATTAATTGCGTATTCCCATGATTAATTGAATTGATACTTTTGCTGAAATTTATAGCAACAGGACATTGGTGTATTTACATTAAGCCCTTGTGCCAGCAGGACTGCTGACCAAAAGGTTGGCCGTTCGAATCTGGGGAGTGGGGTGAGCTCCCTTCTGTGAGCTCCAGCTTCTCATATGGGGACATAAGAGAAGCCTCCCACAGGATGGCAAAAAATCCGGGCATTTCTTGGGCAACATTCTTGCAGACGGCCAATTATCTCACACCAGAAGCAACTTGCAGATGGCCAATTCTCGTACACCAGAAGCGACTTGCAGTTTCTTAAGTCGCTCCTGGAAAGTCGCTCAGGCAGTGCCTGAATTACAAATGTCCAACTTACAAATGACTTATAGTATTAATTAATACTATAAATGACTTATAGTATTGATTAATTGAATTGATACTTTTGCTGAAGTTTATAGCATTTATATACATCATATACATTTGTATACATTATATACATTTATATACATTATATACATTTGTCTATTTACATCAAACCCTTGTGCCAGCAGGACTGCAGACTGAAACGTTGGCAGTTCGAATCCGGGGAGTGGGGTGAGCTCCCATCTGTGAGCTCCAGCTTCTCATGTGCTGACATAAGAGAAACCTCCCACAGGATGGCAAAAAATCCGGACATCCCTTGGGCAACATTCTTGCAGACGGCCAATTATCTCACACCAGAAGCGACTTGCAGTTTTTCAAGTCGCTCCTGGCACCAAAGAAATAAAAAAGCACATTGAGATATATAGACAGTTCCTAAATTACAAATGTTCAATTTACAAATGACTCATAGTGAAGAATGGGGCTGAGACAACACGAAGTGAGAGAAATCTATCTCTCTGAAGGGAAATCCACTCCTGAAAGAGTTATTATCATGAGGAAAAGAGGTCTTAATTAGGGTTTCTTGCCAATCCTTGTTTCTACAACAAGCCAAACTTTCCAAAATCCAATTATCTCAGGGAGAGAAAGTGAGGTGAAATATTCTGAACAGGGGCACAGGCAGCCAAACAAACACTACAGGGATGTGTTCACCCTATGCTATCCAAGGCTTTGGTTAGACCTCACCTGGACTATTGTGTCCAGTTCTGGGCACCACAATTCAAGAGAGAGATTGACAAGCTGGAATGTGTCCAGAGGAAGGTGACTAAAATGATCCAGGGTCTGGAGAACAAGCCCTATGAGGAGCGGCTTAAGGAGTTGGGCACGTTTAGCCTGAAGAAGAGAAGGCTGAGAGGAGATATGATAGCCATGTATAAATATGTGAGAGGAAGCCACAGGGAGGAGGGAGCAAGCTTGTTTTCTGCTTCCATGGAGACTAGGACGCGGAACAATGGCTTCAAACTACAAGAAAGGAGATTCCATCTGAACACGAGGAAGAACTTCCTGACTGTGAGAGCCGTTCAGCAGTGGAACTCTCTGCCCTGGAGTGTGGTGGAGGCTCCTTCTTTGGAAGCTTTTAAACAGAGGCTGGATGGCCATCTGTCAGGGGTGATTTGAATGCAATATTCCTGCTTCTTGGCAGGATGGGGTTGGACTGGATGGCCCACGAGGTCTCTTCCAACTCTTTCATTCTATGATTCTATGGATTGATCTTTTGAAATATACTTTTGCTTTTGAACTTTTTATCTTTTACTAGGTCTCCCCTGCCACGTGTTGCTCTGGCCCAGCCTGGTGATCTGGAAAATAAAGTAATGAGAAAGTGTTGGTTTCTAATAGATGTAATTTCTTTATGCTTGTGGGTAAACAGTATTTCTTGCTGTTTCTGTCAGTGCTGATGTGGAGAGTGTCTGGTTTGCCCACCTAGGAACATGCAAGATATCACTGTCCTTCTTTAAGGGTCCCTTTCAAATCTATGATACTACAGTATTTCTCTCTGTGTGTGATTCCTATCTATCTATCTATCTATCTATCTATCATCTATCTATCTATCTCTGTCTGTCTGTCTGTCTGTCTATATCTACGGCTGGATGGCTCTTTGTCAGGAGGACTTTGATTACGTTTTCTTGCCCTGATGAAGAGAGTTGGATTGGATGGCCTTAAGTATTTTCTGTTGGTCATGGGATTCTGTGTGGGACGTTTGCCTCGATTCTGTCATTCGTGGGGTTCAGAGTGCTCTTTGATTGTAGGTGAACTGTGAATCCCAGTGACTACAACTCCCAAATGTCAAGGTCTATTTCCCCCAAACTCCATCTGTGTTCATATTTGCGTATATTGAGTACTTGTGCCATATTTGGTCCAGATCCATCATTGTTTGAGTCCACAGTGCTCTCTGGATGTAGGTGAACTACAACTCCCAAATTCAAGGTCAATGCCCACCAAACCCTTCCAATATGGGAGTTCTGTGTGCCAAGCTTGGTTCAATTCCATTGCTGGTGGGGTTCTAAATGCTCTTTGATTGTAGGTGAACTATAAATCCCAGCAACTACAACTCCCAAATGACAAAATCATCATTTTTGAGTGATGGTCACTCCTTGTGTTGTGAGACATTTTGTTGCCAAATTTGGTGTGATTTCGTTCATTGGTTCTTGTGTTTTTAAGGTACTCATTATGCACAGAATGCTCTTTGATTGTAGGTGAACTGTGAATCCCAGTGACTACAACTCCCAAATATCAAGGTCTATTTCCCCCAAACTCCATCTATGTTCATATTTGGGTATATTGAGTACTTGTGCCATATTTGGTCCAGATCCATCATTGTTTGAGTCCACAGCGCTCTCTGGATGTAGGTGAATTACAACTCCCAAATTCAAGGTCAATGCCCACCAAACCCTTCTAATATTTTCTGTTATTCGTGGGAGTTCTGTGTGCCAATTTTGGTTCAATTCCATCGCTGGTGGGGTTCTAAATGCTCTTTGATTGTAGGTGAACTATAAATCCCAGCAACTACAACTCCCAAATGACAAAATCATCATTTTTGAGTGATGGTCACTCCTTGTGTTGTGAGACATTTTGTTGCCAAATTTGGTGTGATTTCATTCTTTGGTTCTTTTGTTTTTAAGGTACTCATTATGCACAGAGCATTTATATATATATAGATTTTAAATAAAACTACAAAGACAACTGCTGGTGTGTTCTTTGGTGTGTTAAGCAAGGTGGTCCTACTCTGAGGTGCGACAGTATCACTAACCAAACCATTGCCATCTTGAAATTCATTGGCATCACTTCCCACATCCAAAGCACCCTGATCCTGAAACGCAATCCCAGGCTAAACTCCAACAATTTGCAAAATCTGGGAAAATATCCCTTATAGGTTATGCCGTATCAGAGTTCCGCTTGAATTCCTTCCAGGCCTTCTTTCGGAGTCTCCCGGAGTCTCTGCTCCGTCTCCTCCCTGCGCGGCATTTAATGGCTCTGCAATTGCCTGCCTGTCTTCCCATCGGGCTACGAACCTGAAGGGTTCATTTGGCTAAAGACACCCTTGCGATCAACACAACCTATCATCAGCGGTTGAAGTGGCAGCATGAGGCCGGGCGGAATGACACTTCGCGCAGTGGACTCAAAGGGAGCTTGGAAACATTCCCTGGATCATAGAATCAAAGAGTTGGAAGAGACCTCATGGGCCATCCAGTCCAACCCCATTTTGCCAAGAAGCAGGAATATTGCATTCAAATCACCCCTGACAGATGGCCATCCAGCCTCTGTTTCAAAGCTTCCAAAGAAGGAGCCTCCACCATACTCCAGGGCAGGGAGTTCCACTGCTGAACGGCTCTCACAGTCAGGAAGTTCTTCCTCATGTTCAGATGGAATCTCCTCTCTTGTAGTTTGAAGCCATTGTTCCATTGCATCCTAGTCTTCAGGGAAGCAGAAAACAAGCTTGCTCCCCCCTCCCTGTGGCTTCCTCTCACATATTTATACATGGTTCTTGTGGGTTTTTTCGGGCTATAGAGCCATGTTCCAGAGGCATTTCTCCTGACGTTTCGCCTGCATCTATGGCAAGCATCCTCAGAGAAGACCTCTACCTCTGAGGATGCTTGCCATAGATGCAAGCGAAACGTCAGGAGAAATGCCTCTGGAACATGGCTCTATAGCCCGAAAAAACCCACAAGAACCTAGTGATTCCAGCCATGAAAGCCTTCGACAATACATATTTATACATGGCTATCATTTTATTTATTTATTTATTTATTTATTTATTTATTTATTTACTTTATTTCTATACCGCTTTTCTCAGCCCTTAGGCGACTCAAAGAGGCTTACATAGTACAAATTATCACAAGACAGTATCATAGGCAATTAAAACACATTATACATAACAATCAATATCAATAAACAATCATTATCATAACGCCTCAACACCAAATCAGAAACCATTCTCATAATCCTTTGTTCCATGTTCCTACGTTCGATTGCACCATATTTCTATAATCAATTGCACTGTTTAGCCAAACGCTTGTTCGAAGAGCCAGGTCTTCACCTTCCTCCGGAACGCCAACAGCGAAGGGGCCTGTCTGATGTCTACAGGTAGGGCATTCCACAGCCGAGGGGCCACCACCAAGAAGGCCCTGTCCCTCGTCCCCGCCAGGCAGATCCCCTGCCTGTGATGCAGGCGGGATCAAGAGCAGGGCCTCCCCAGATGATCTTAATGTCCTACTTGGTTCATAGGTGGAGATGCGTTCGGAGAGGTAAGTAGGGCCGGAAGCATTTAGGGCTTTATAGGCTAACGCCAGCACTTTGAATTGTGCCCGGTAGCAGATTGGCAGCCAGTGTAGCTGGCGCAACAGAGGAGTGGTATGCTCCTTGAGTGCCGCTCCTCTTAGCAACCTGGCTGCCGAGCGCTGGACCATTTGAAGCTTCCGAGCAGTCTTCAAGGACAACCCCATGTAGAGAGCATTGCAGTAGTCTAGATGGGATGTAACCAGAGCGTGGACCACCGTGGCCAAATCAGACTTCCCAAGGTACGGGCGCAGCTGGCGCACAAGTTTTAATTGTGCAAAAGCTCCCCTGACCACCGCCGAAACCTGGGGATCCAGGCTCAGCGATGAGTCCAGAGTCACTCCCAAGCTGCGAACCTGCGCCTTCAGGGGGAGTGTAACCCCATCCAACACAGGCTGTAACCCTATGCCCTGTTCGGCCTTTCGACTGACCAGGAGTACCTCTGTCTTGTCTGGATTCAATTTCAATTTGTTCACCCTCATCCAGACCGTAACAGCGGCCAAGCACCGGTTCAGGACCTCAACAGCCTCTTTCTATCATGTCTCCTGTCAGCCTTCTCTTCTTCAGGCTAAATATGCCCAGCTCCTTAAGCTGCTCCTCATAGGGCTTGTTCTCCAGACCCTTGATCATTTGAGTCGCCCTCCTCTGGACACATTCCAGCTTGTCAATATCTCTCTTGAATTGTGGTGCCCAGAATTGGACACAATATTCCAGGCGTGGTCTAACCAAGGCAGAATAGAGCATGGGGAGCATTACTTCCTTAGATCTAGACACTATGCTCCTCTTGATGCAGGCCAACATCCCATTGGCTTTTTTTGCCGCCACATCACATTGTTGGCTCATGTTTAACCTGCTGTCCACGAGGACTCCAAGATCTTTTTCACACGTACTGCTCTCGAGCCAGGCATTGTCCCACATTCTGTATCTTTGCATTTCGTTTTTCCTGCCAAAGTGGAGTCTCTTGCATTTGTCCCCGTTGAACTTCATTTTGTTAGTTTTGGCCAATCATCTCTCTAATCTGTCAAGATCGTTTTGAATCCTGCTCCTGTCCTCTGGAGTATTGGCTCTCCCTCCCAATTTGGTGTTGTCTGCAAACTTGATGATCCTGCCTTCTAACCCTTCATCTAAGTCATTAGTAAAGATGTTGAACAGGACCGGGCCCAGGACAGAACCCTGCGGATGGCACTCCACTTGTCACTTCTTTCCAGGATGAAGAGGAAGCATCAGACTACAGCTCCCAGCATCTTCCCTAGTTCCCAGGACCAGGGGATATGAGTTGTCATCCAGACATTCAGAGATTTGTAGTCAAATGAGGAATGATTAGAAGCCGGATGGACCTATAGATCTCCATCAGGCATGGGCAAACTTCGGCCTTCCAGATGTTTTGGACTTCAACTCCCACAATTCCCATGCCTGGGCTACATCCTATTCTTAGTCCCAGCCCAATGTGTTCTGCCTCAGACACATCTCTCTGCACAACCTCCAGTTTTCTTCATTTGGAGTACAATCTGTATTAATTATTTACGGCTGCGCTTTAATTCGTTACTAGTTTGCGTACATAACGTTGCCATTCGAGGCAAGGTTTTGCACAGAACAATCCATGCATAAATCCCCTGCAGAAATGACGAGAACGGCATGCTATTTCTTCTCTCTTGAAGCAACTTATGCAACTAGATTCCTATATAGGGCAGGCACCTAATCGGATGCAGTATGCACCTATAGGCAGACATTCCCTATTTTCCAGTTGCATGTAGCTGTTCCAGCATGGCTCCTATAACCATTTGAGGGATCTAGACAAAACGTGATACACAACATCTAACTTCAAACACTTGAGGGTTTAAGGGATGATGGGAGGTGTAGTGCACCCATAGACCTGGTACACGTATCCATCATGACCAATGTAAAATACTGGCAGTGTGTGTGTGTGTGTGTGAGAGAGAGAGAGAGAGAGAGAATGGCAAAGGATGATGGGAGTTGTAGTCCCCCTCTATCCACCCATAGGCCTGGCACACGTATCCATCATGACCAATGTAAAATACTGGCAGGGTGTGTATGTGTGTGTGTGAGAGAGAGAATGGCAAAGGATGATGGGAATTGTAGTCCGCTTCTATCCACAAAGCAATACAAATCCCACCAATGATGGATCTGGACTAAACTTGGCACTCAGACCCATCATGATCCAACTTGAAGAAATTGTTGGGCTTCGGAGGGTGGACTGATAGGGGATGATGGGAGTTGGAGTCCCCACACACCCACAGAGCAATGTGAATCCTACCAATGATGGGTCTGGACTAAACTTGACACACAGACTCATCATGGCCAAGGTAAAATATTGTTGGGGTTTAGCATTGGGGAATTAACCCAGAATGATGGGAGTTGTAGCACAGCCAAATCCAGAGAGCCTGGGAATACCAGGTGCTGTAGGCTAAGCCTACGGCCATACCACCCTGAACATGCCCAATCCCATCTGATCTCGGAAGCTAAGCAGGGTCAGGCCTGGTTAGTACTTGGATGGGAGACCACCTGAGAATACCGGGTGATGTAGGCTAAGCCTACAGCCATACCACCCTGAACACACCCGATCTCATCTGATCTTGGAAGCTTAGCAGGGTCGAGTCTGGTTAGTACTTGGATGGGAGATTGTCTGGGAAAACCGGGTGATGTAGGCGAAGCCTACAGCCATACCACCCTGAACACACCCGATCTTGTCTGATCTTGGAAGCTAAGCAGGGTTGAGCCTGGTTAGTACTTGGATGGGAGGCCGCCTGGGAATACCAGGTGCTGTGGGCTAATCCTACAGCCATACCAGGGTCAGGCCTGGTTAGTACTTGGATGGGAGACCACCTGAGAATACCGGGTGATGTAGGCTAAGCCTACAGCCATACCACCCTGAACACACCCGATCTCATCTGATCTTGGAAGCTTAGCAGGGTCGAGTCTGGTTAGTACTTGGATGGGAGATTGTCTGGGAAAACCGGGTGATGTAGGCGAAGCCTACAGCTATACCACCCTAAACACACCCAAAACATATACACACAATACATATACACCCATCCCATACATATACATATCCAATCTCGTCTGATCTCAGAAGCTAAGCAGGGTCAGGCCTGGTTAGTGCTTGGATGGGAGACCACCTGGGAATACCGGGTGATGTAGGCTAAGCCTACAGCCATACCACCCTGAACACACCCGATCTCGTCTGATCTTGGAAGCTAAGCAGGGTCAAGCCTGGTTAGTACTTGGATGGGAGACCGCCTGGGAATACCAGGTGCTGTAGGCTAAGCCTACGGCCATACCACCCTGAACACACCCAATCCCGTCTGATCTTGGAAGCTAAGCAGGGTCAGGCCTGGTTAGTACTTGGATGGGAGACCACCTGAGAATACCGAGTGATGTAGGCTAAGCCTACAGCCATACCACCCTGAACATGCCCAATCCCGTCTGATCTCGGAAGCTAAGCAGGGTCAAGCCTGGTTAATACTTGGATGGGAGACCACCTGGGAATACCGGGTGCTGTGGGCTAAGCCTAAGGCCATACCACACTGAACATGCCCAATCCCGTCTGATCTCGGAAGCTAAGCAGGGTCAGGCCTGGTTACAGGCATGTAGCCGGGGGGGGGGGGGGGCTCGGGGGGCTTCAGCCCCCCCCGAAATTCTCATGGTGGTTTGCGAAAAGCCCTTACTGGTGCATTATTTAAACTGTTATGTTTATTAATATCATGATTTGATCACCATTCTCAATATATCCCATATGTATGGGGGTATTGGGGTAATGATACAAAAGGTTTGCTAGGTTAGACCCTCTTTCACTCAGACTCAGCCCCCCCCGAAACTCAGCCCCCCCCGAAACCCCCCCTGAAAATTCCCCCCCCCCCCCGAAACGAAATCCTGGCTACGGGCCTGCCTGGTTAGTACTTGGATGGGAGACCACCTGGGAATACCGGGTGCTGTAGGCTAAGCCTATGGCCATACCACCCTAAACACACCCAATCCCGTCTGATCTCGGAAGCTAAGCAGGGTCGAGCCTGGTTAGTACTTGGATGGGAGACCGCCTGGGAATACTGGGTGCTGTGGGCTACCACCAAGGTCATGTGGCCTGCATGACTGCATGGAGCGCCATTACCTTCCTGCCGGAGCGGTTCCTATTGATCTACTCACATTTGCATATTTTCGAACTGCTAGGTTGGCAGAAGCTGGGGCTGACAGCAGCAACTCACGCCATTCCCTGGATTCGAACCTGCAACCTTTCAATCAACAAGCTCAGCAGCTCAGTGCTTTAACCCACTGCACTACCGGGGGCTCCATATATATACATACATATACATACACACACACACATACATACATCCTATATTTGCCCATATTGCAGATGTCTGCCGTGTGTGTGTGTGTGTGTGTGCCTTCCTTCGCCTCCTTCCCATGCCCTGAGATCCAGCCTCTCTAAGCCCTCAAGGATGGTATTTTGAACCACTTCCACCATCTATCTTTCAGAAAAAGGGGGATCTTCAAAGGCAAGCGCAAAGAGGCCTCTTTAAGCCTGCCCTCCAGCGATGGCTTCTGCAGTGGGAAAGCTTCTCTCCGCATCCAAGATGTGTGTGCATTCGCTCCCTTGGAAACTTTGCTCTCTTTTTCAATATTTTGGGTGGAAAGGGAAAAGCTCCGGGCTGGTATGATAGGGGAGGGCAATTTGCATTTATAACAGCGCTAAGTGAGAGCCGTGGTTTGAGCGCTGAGCAAACTCTCCAGGAGACTTGGGTTCAAATCCCCGCCCAGGCGTAGAAACCCACTGGGGGATCCTTGAGAGGACAGATTTGCAAAGATATAAACATGAGTCTCACTTCCCTTCTGGGTTATCAATGTCATTTCCTAATTGGTTCTATCATAAAAACACGTGGAAAGTGTATTAAACTGCACAAAACTTTATTTCTGCAGCATATTTAGCAATAGTTTTTCAATGGGTGGTGCATCAATTCTCAACTGATTCAACATAGTTTGTACCACGGATGACGTCGAGCATGCTCTCCCCCCCCCCCCCCAACAAGAGATGGTGACTTATAGTTCTGCAAAGGACAAAGGTACCAGACTGCACAATAGGGGTTAAGTCTTGGTCAATTTGCCAAGGCCTTAACAACAATGAGGACCCCATGAAACTTTGGGAATAGCTAGGGGTCTCTGCTTCTCTCGGGAGCTGTAGTTTTCCAAGGACGGGGAGCAAAGCTTGTTTCCAGAGACACCAGGTCCATTTGGGCCCCTCAAGAACTCCTGCCAGGACCTTTGTGCAACACCCTTGCGTTTTAGCCACCCCCTATGGACACTCTTTCCCCCCACATGGACAAACCTTATGAAATCTTGCCTTTTATGAACTTTAGATGTATGAAATGTGTTTTCTGATTTATTTGTGTGGCAGAAGCCTTTCCCCTTTTCCTCTGCCCTTTGTTTCCCCTATATACATGAAGAAACTCCACCAAAGGGATTACAAAGCCCCAAACATTCCAGGATTTTTTTTATCCACAACTTCCTTTTGCATGAACAATAGCCTGGGCAGCTGGTGGCCCTCGGAGGAATTGCCCAGCCCTCAGCTTGCCCCTTTGGCAGAAATCTTAATCATATTTCCTCCTGAAGAACAAAAGGTCCTCGAAAAAACCTTTTGCCTTCGCTCTGATTAACTCAGCTATCTCCACCAAGAAACAATCACCCCAGTCTACACATGTAGATTCATTCCACCCAAAGCACAATAGATCAGGCTGACTTGAGATTTCCCCTTTGTCTCGCCGGCCACATGGCATTATTTTTTTCACATTCATTCATAGATTCCTTTGTGTCCTTTCATCCTGCCTCCCTCTTTTCTGATTTGCTATCGCCGCTAGATGGCAGAAGCCTCCCCATTGGACCCTGCGGACCACTGGAGCTTCCTGATTGGTCCGGAGGCGCCGGGGGCGGGAGGGCCACCTCCCAGCTGTTCGCCCATTGTCCAATCGCAGTAGAGGGTGGCAGGGAGGCTGGGGCGGGAAGTTTGAACTCTGCAACTTTGAAAACTCTATATAAATGGCTGTAACAAATGTATTTCTTTATGCTTGCATGTGAATGATCACTGCAATTGCATCCGCTTCAGCCGAATCGCTAATAAACCTCGGTGCCACTTCTTCGCCTTGGCAAAAGTTTCATTTCAATTATTAATATTAATAAAATTGCTGGAATCAGGCTTCTCTGACGGCTCGCCAAGGTCATGGGCCCTCTTTGGTGCGGTCCTAGGGGTCTCTTTTACTGGGGAGACCCTCCTAAAGTCCGTATTGACTTCACGGAAACAAAGTTTCTGGAACAGAAAAACTACTTCCTAAGTAAGGACGGCACAACAAAACAGGAAATAACACTTTCAAACCAGGCGTAGAAGAATGTTTACAAATTTTGTTACATGTTGTTGTTATTGTTGTTGTCATCAGGTTGCATTGTTGAAATACAGGGTACTGCACAATTAAACAGGAAAGAACACTTCAAACCAGGAACAGAAAACCGTTCAAATTTTGTTACATGTTGTTGTCGTTATTGTCAGTAGGTTGCACTGTTGAAATACAAGGTACTTCAACAACAAACCTGCACAATTAAACAGGAAATAGCACTTTCAAACCAGGAACAGAAGAATGTTCAAATTTTGGTACTTGTTGTTGTTATTGTTGTCATCAGGTTGCATTGTTGAAATACAGGGTACTGCACAATTAAACAGGAAAGAACACTTCCAAACCAGGAATAGAAAAATGTTCAAATTTTGTTACATGTTGTTGTTGTTGTTGTTGTTGTCGTCATTGGGTTGAATTGTTGAAATACAGGGTACTTCAACAACAAACTTGTACAAATAAACAGGAAATAACACTTCCAAACCAGGAATAGAAAAATGTTCAAATTTTGTTACATGTTGTTGTTGTTGTTGTTGTTGTTGTTGTTGTCATTGTCATTAGGTTGAATTGTTGAAATACAGGGTACTTCAACAACAAACCTGCACTTTGAATGAAATATTCCTGCTTCTTGACAGAATGGGGTTGGGCTGGATGGCCCATGAGGTCTCTTCCAACTCTATGATTCTGATTCTGTGAATATAAATATTGTAAATAAATTATAAATAACTAGCCAACCCCTGCCACACTGTGGCCCACTCTGGTGGTCATGGGGGTTCTGTGTGGGAGGTTTGGCCCAATTCTATCGTTGGTGGTGTTCAGAATGCTCTGTGATTGTAGGTGAACTACAATTCCCAGCAACTACAACTCCCAAATGTCAAGATTCTATTTTCCCCAAAACTCTACCAGTGTTCACATTTGGGCATATTGAGTATTCGTGTAGAGTTTAGTCCAGATCCATCATTGTTTGAGTCCACAGTGCTCTCTGGATGTAAGTGAATTACAACTCCAAAACCAAAGGACACTGCCCACCAAACCCTTCCAGTATTTTCTGTTGGTCATAGGATAACTGTGTGCCAAGTTTGGTTCCATTCCATCGTTGGTGGGGTTCAGAATACTCTTTGATTGTAGGTGAACTATAAATCCCAGCAACTACAACTCCCAAATGTCAACATTCTATTTTCCCCAAACTCCACCAGGGTTCACATTTGGGCATATTGAGTATTTGTGTAGAGTTTGGTCCAGATCCATCATTTTTTGAGTCCACAGTGCTCTCTGGATGTAAGTGAACTACAACTCCAAAACCAAAGGACACTGCTCACCAAACCCTTCCAGTATTTCTGTTGGTCATGGGAGAACTGTGTGCCAAGTTTGGTTCCATTCCATCGTTGGTGGGGTTCAGAATACTCTTTGATTGTAGGTGAACTATAAATCCCAGCAACTACAACTCCCAAATGTCAACATTCTATTTTCCCCAAACTCCACCAGGGTTCACATTTGGGCATATTGAGTATTTGTGTAGAGTTTGGTCCAGATCCATCATTTTTTGAGTCCACAGTGCTCTCTGGATGTAAGTGAACTACAACTCCAAAACCAAAGGACACTGCTCACCAAACCCTTCCAGTATTTCTGTTGGTCATGGGAGAACTGTGTGCCAAGTTTGGTTCCATTCCATCGTTGGTGGGGTTCAGAATACTCTTTGATTGTAGGTGAACTATAAATCCCAGCAACTACAACTCCCAAATGTCAAGATTCTATTTTCCCCAAAACTCCACCAGTGTTCACATTTGGGCATATTGAGTATTTGTGTAGAGTTTGGTCCAGATCCATCATTGTTTGAGTCCACAGTGCTCTCTGGATGTAGGTGAACTACAACTCCAAATCCCAGCAACTACAACTCCCAAATGACAAAATCATAATTTTTTGAGTGAGGGTCACTCCTTGTGTTGTGAGACGTTTTGTTGCCAAATTTGGTGTGATTTCGTTCATTGGTTCTTTCGTTTTTAAGGTACTCATTATGCGCAGAGCATTTATATATAGATTGATGCAGCCTAGAATTGCATTGGCTTTTTTTGCTGCCCTATCACATTCTTGGCTCACGTTCAACTTGTAGTCCATGAGGACTCTGGGAATGGGCTGTTTCCAAGCCTGGGAATTGTGCCTTCCTTGTCCTCATTTACCACAATGTGTAAATAATACACCATGTCTAAATTGAATAAATGAAAGCCTGAATACCTGGGCCAGGTGTGTGTGTGGCTTTGCTGGATTGGATTGAAGGGACCCGCTTTGCTTCTGGGGCTCATGCGTTCGCGTGACAATCCCAAATGATAAAAACCAGCCTGACCTTTGGAAGTCCTCCTTTCTCTCTCTCCAGCAATTATCGCACGGTACATTGCAATGCGGTATTTAATAAACACAGCCGATCCGGTGCCGTGTTCATTAAAAGGGCGACCGCAGAGCGGCAATTGCAGGTGGAGGAAGGATATGGAGAGAGGGAGAAAGAGAGGAGATGCTGCAACGGAGGGGCCGACAAGGGTCGATCCGTATCTGGGTTTCTATCCCTCGTCCCTTGGGATACGCTCTTAGCATGTTCCTTCTGCTCATCCAAAACCATAAGGGAAAGGCCAAAGATAAGAGAGAAAACAGCTGCATCTACAATGCAGAATGAATGCAGTTTGACACCACTTGAATTGTAGGTCAGAGCACTGTCCAAAGTGACTCCCAGGTATTTGGGTGCGCTGCAATGCTCCAGTGGGATTCCTTCCCAGGTAATAATCCTCAGAGCTCGGGATGCTTGTCTGTTTTTAAGGTGAAAAGCACATGTCTGTGTTTTAGATGGATTAGGGATCAGTTGGTTTTCCCTGTAATAGGCAGTAAGAGCACATAGAGCTTCGGAGAGCTTCTTTTCAACCATCTCAAAGCTCCCTGCTTGAGCGGTGATGGCACGATCATCAGCATAGATGAAACTCTCCGTCCCTTCTGGCAGTGGCTGGTCATTTGTGTAGATGTTGAACATGGATGGGGCAAGCACGCTCCCCTGAGGCAGGCCGTTCTTCTGCTTCCGCCATCTGCTTCTCTGGCCCTGGAACTCAACAAAAAAGCTCCAGAGACACTCACTGGAACTAGGGCTGGGCGGTTTCGTTTCGTTAATTCGTAATTCGTTAATAATTTGTTAATTTTTTCAATTACAAAACGATAACGAACCATTCTGGAGCAATTTTTTAAAAAAACAAATTTTTAAACACGTTTTGTAAATGCTTCGTATTTCGTTATTGTATTCGTTTCGTTATTGTTCTGAGGTCGTTTCGTTATTATTTCCGCATGTCTGGGGCAAGTTTTTTGTTTAATTAGTGAAAAAAAATTATAATATCACACCAACAGTCAAGAACAGAGGGAGAGGGAAGCTTCAGAAGTTTTTGGAGGTTTTTTAGCGTATTTCGCGGTCGCGTCCGCCATTAACGAATCAATTCGTTATTGTTTCGGAAATCGATTCGTTAATGTTTTGTAATTTTTTTCACATTTACGAAATTTCGCAAATATCGAACTTTTTAAAAGGAAAATTTTGTAATTATTTTAAATAACGAAATGCAAACCCCCCCAAAAAACGAATCGATTTTAGAAACAAATTTTTCCGTTGTTACCCAGGCCTAGCTGGAACACCTCAGCAAGCGAGAGTCCAAAAGTGGCAGGCCCAAACCCAGCACCTCAATCCGTGGGTGATACCAGATGAGCGACTCCTCCCTGGGCACACAGCAGACTGGGTGACTTGGAAGGCGCTGAACAGACTGCGCTCTGGCACCACGAGATGCAGAGCCAACATCAAGAAATGGGGCTACAGGGTAGAATCCTCGGCATGCGAGTGCGGAGAAGAGCAAACCACTGACCACCTGCTGCAATGCAACCTGAGCCCTGCCACATGCACAAGGGAGGACCTTCTTGCGGCAACACCAGAGGCGCTCCAAGTGGTCACATACTGGTCAAAGGACATCTAATCAACTACTAAGTTTGCAAAATCTGTTTGTTTGTTTTGTTCTGTTCTGTTAGAAATGTAATACAATGGTATGGTTGCTGATGACACGATAAATAAATACCACTTGAATTGCCCTGGCTGTAGGCTGTAGGATCCTGGGAGCTGCAGTTTTACAAGGCCTGCAGGCTTCTCTGCCAAAGAGTGCGCACCAAACTGCGACTCCCAGGATTTCATAATAAACATGTAACATAGAATTGCACCAGAGAACCTAGGGAGGGAATGCTTTGTTGGGCACGGATAAATGAAACCGTGGATAATAGCCAACTCAACCAAAATTAACCACTTCCAAAGGACAGAGACGGGAAGACATAGAGCAGTGTTTCTCAACCTGGGGGTCGGGACCCCTGGGGGGGTCGCGAGGGGTTTTTGGAGAGGTCGCCAAAGACCATCAAAATACACAGTATTTTCTGCTGGTCATGGGAGCTCTAGGGTCTCTTTTGGGAATCTATGATTCAACAGACTGGATGGCCATCGTTTGGGAGAGAGCAGGTTGTATTTTCCTTTATGGCTGAAGGAGGTTGGACTGGATGGCCTTTATAGTGTCTTTTGGGATTTTATGATTCAAAGATTAGATGGCCTCCATGATGACATGATGGCAACGGTCCTGGACAGCAGTGGCTCCCAAAGTGACCCATTTAAGGTGGAATCAGGTATCAAACAGGGATGATGTGTTATT
Organism: Anolis sagrei; assembly: GCF_037176765.1. NCBI lineage: Eukaryota > Metazoa > Chordata > Lepidosauria > Squamata > Anolidae > Anolis > Anolis sagrei. Next base: position 79,829,494 of record NC_090035.1, on the reverse strand, counting down.
GCCCCAACCTTATTTTCCATCTTCATCGCTATGATACTTCATCTTGTTGATGGGAAGCTTCCCACCGGAATGGAAATCATCTATCGGACAGATGGCAAGCTGTTTAACCTCAGCAGACTGAAAGCCAAAACCAAGGTCACAACAACATAGAACTCCAGTATGCTGATGACAACATCGTCTGTGCACATTCAGAAGAAGACCTACAAGCCACTCTAAACACCTTTGCTGAAGCATACGAGAAGCTCGGCCTGTCACTGAACATCGAGAAAACCAAAGTCCTCTTCCAGCAGTCACCAGGCAATCCCTCTCCAGTGCCAGAGATACAGCATAATGGTGTAACATTAGAAAACATTGACAATTTCCACACCCTTGGCAGCCATCTCTCCACAAAAGTCAACATTGACTCTGAAATACAACACCGCCTGAGCTCTGCGAGTGCAGCATTTTTCTGAATGAAGCAGAGAGTGTTTGAGGACCGGGACATCCGTAGAGAGACCAAGGTGCTTGTTTATAAAGCTATTGTCCTCCCAACCCTGCTGTATGCCTGCAAAACGTGGACTGTCTACAGACGTCACATGCAACTCCTGGAACGATTCCATCAGTGCTGCCTCCGGAAAATCCTGCAAATCTCTTGGGAAGACAAGCAGACAAATGTCAGCGTGCTCGAAGAAGCAAAGACAACCAGCACTGAAGAGATGGTCCTCCGCCATCAACTGCGCTGGGCTGGCCACATTGTCCAGATGCCCGACCACCATCTTCCAAAGCAGTTGCTCTACTCCCAACTCAAGAATGGAAAATGGAATGTTGGTGGGCAGGAAAAGAGATTGAAAGATGGGTTCAAAGCCAACCTTAAAAACTATGGCATAGACACTGAGAACTGGGAAGGCCTGGCCCTTGAGTTCTCCAGCTGGAGGTCAGCTGTGACCAGCAGTGCTGCAGAATTTGAAGAGGCACGAATGGAGGGCGAAAGGGAGAAGCGTGCCAAGAGGAAGGCGCGTCAAGCCAACCCCGACCGGGACCACCTTCCACCTGGAAACCAATGCCTCACTGTGGGAGAAGATGCAGGTCAAGAAGAGGGCTCCACAGTCACCTGTGGACCCACCGCCAGGACACTGATCTTGGCAGACTATCCTACTCAGACAACGAGGGATCACCTAAGTAAGTAAGATGGCCATCTGTAGGGAAGGATCAAATTGTATCTTCCTTTATGGCCTAAGTGGGTTGTACTGGATGGCCTTTGTGGTCTCTTTTGGGATTGTATGATTCAACAAAGACTAGGTGGCCATCTGTGGGGAGGGATCGGATTGTGTTTCTCTGTTTTACAGAAGGGGGTTGGACTAGATGTCCTTTATGGTCTCTTTGGGGATTCTGTGATTCAACAAAGACTAGATAGCTATCTGTCAAGAGGGATCGGATTATATCTTCCTTTATGGCTGAAGGGGGTTGGACTGGATGGCCTTTATGGTCTCTTTTGGGATTATATGATTCAACAAAGACTAGGTGGCCATCTGTCAGGAGGAATCGGATTGTGTTTCTCTGTTTTACAGAAGGGGGTTGGACTGCATGTCCTTTGTGGTCTCTTTTGGGATTCTGTGATTCAACAAAGACTAGATAGCTATCTGTCAAGAGGGATCAGATTATATCTTCCTTTATGGCTGAAGGGGGTTGGACTAGATGGCCTTTGAGGTCTTTTTTGGGATTATATGATTCAACAAATACTAGATGGCCATCTGTTGGGAGGGATCAGATTGTATCTTCCTTTATGGCCAAAGGGAGTTGGACTGGATGGCTTTTATGGCCACTTTTGGGATTCCATGATTCAACAAAGACGAGGTGACCATCTGTCGGGAGGGATCAGATTGTGTTTCCCTGTTTGACAGAAGGGGGTTGGACTAGATGTCCCTCAGGGTCTAGGAATCTACGATTTCTAGGTCATCTTAATCTGGGGAGAGAACAATACAAGGGAATGTTCTTAAAAATGTCTCTCGCAGTGATAATGATTTGTTCCTGGGCGCAGGGAAGAAATCACCGAGGATTGACGTCTCTCCGGCAAAGTCGGACCCTTGGTCTTGAGCGAGAATCACCGCAGGCGCCTGATGCTGACCCACTTGGCTGCCTTTTTCTCTTCTCGCACGGAGGACTCCAATCGCCTCGGTTGCCCGAAGAGCCCCGCACGACTCCAATAAAAGTGGCACCTGTCTCAAGCACCTATTCTCTGGCAGGAGATTGCTTTGGAAAGGCCCATTCTCTGCCGCCGAAGTCTTTTCGCCACCCGTTGCATCCCACAATGGCCTCAAAAGGCCAAGAGGTGAGAGACAGCTCTTTTGATGGAGAGTCTATTACAGAGAGAGAGAAAGAAAGGAATTGTCCATCAATGTTATCAAGGGCTTCAAAGCGGCGACAGCAAAGACGGCGCTTTGTGAAAAGGCTGGTTATGTCCCTTGTGGCTCAATAGATCTAAAGGATGCCTATGTGCACATTGCTATGCGCAGTTGCCGAGGCTTGGGCCAAGGTACGGCATCCTGCCTGTCTTGATCCAAGGAAACCTGTCACTCATAAGGAAATGCACAGGTACAATTGGTTTGGAAACCTGAAGAATCTTAGTTGGATACCTGAGGAATCTTAGTTGACCACACGTTGAACATGGACCAACAATGTGACGCAGCGGCTAAAAAGGCCAACACAATTCCAGGCTGCATTAATAGGTGGCACAGTGGGTTAAAGCACTGAGCTGCTGAGCTTGTTGATCGAAAGGTCGCAGGTTCGATTCCGGGGAGCGGCGTGAGCTTCCGCTGTCAGCCCTAGCTTCTGTCAACCTAGCAGTTCGAAAACATGCAAATGTGAGTAGATCAATAGGTACCGCTCCGGCGGGAAGGTAACAGCGCTCCATGCAGTCATGCCGGCCACATGACCGTGGAGGTGTCTATGGACAACACTGGCTCTTCGGCTTAGAAATGGAGATGAGCATCACACCCCAGACATGACTGGACTTAATGTCAGGGGACTACCTTTACCCTTTTTTTAGTCTCAAGATAAGAGGGAAGTCATAGTCCCACACTATCCTGCTCTGGTCAGAATAGAAGCTGGTTGGCCATCTGTTGGGAAGGTTTTGATGCTCCTGCTTGACAGAAGAGGTCAGACTGGATGGCCTTTGGGGATCCCTTTCAACAATAGTGGAATACGCTGTCAACATGTCTCCTTTGGATGTTTGAAAGCAGAAACTGGATGGCCATCTGTCAGGAAGCTTTTGAGGGTCTCTTCCTGCATGGAGAAGAGGTCAGACTGGATGGCCTTTGGGGATCCCTTTCAATACTAGTGGAATATGCTGTCAACATGTCCAACTGAGTCTCCTTCTTTGGATGTTTTTAAGCAGAAACTGGATGGCCATCTGTTGGGAAGCTTTTGAGGGTCTCTTCCTGCATGGAGAAGAGGTCAGACTGGATGGCCTTTGGGAATCCCTTTCAACAATAGTGGAATACGCTGTCAACATGTCTCCTTCTTTGGATGTTTGAAAGCAGAAACTGGATGGCCATCTGTCAGGAAGCTTTTGAGGGTCTCTTCCTGCATGGAGAAGAGGTCAGACTGGATGGCCTTTGGGGATCCCTTCCAACACTAGTGGAATATGCTGTCGGCATGTCCAACTGAGTCCTCCTTTGGATGTTTTTAAGTAGAAGATGGATGGCCATCTGTTGGAAAGGTTTTGAGGGTCTCTTCCTACATGGAGAAGAGGTCAGACTGGATGGCCTTTGGGGATCCCTTTCAATGCTAGTGAAATATGCTGTCAACATGTCCAACTGAGTCTACTTCTTTGGATGTTTTTAGGCAGAAACTGGATGGCCATCTGTTAGGAAGCTTTTGAGGGTCTCTTCCTACATGGAGAGGAGATCAGACTGGATGGCCTTTGGGGATCCCTTTCAATACTAGTGGAATATGCTGTCAACATGTCCAACTGAGTCTCCTTCTTTGGATGTTTTTAAGCAGAAACTGGATGGCCATCTGTTGGGAAGCTTTTGAGGGCCTCTTCCTATATGGAGGTCAGTCTGGATGGCCTTTGGGGATACCTTCCAACGCAAGTGGGAAGAATGGCAGGATAGAAATGGATGTAATAATAATAATAATAATAATAATAATAGTAATAATAATGACTGGGAATGTGTTGAAGTCTCTTTCTCTGAAGGTGCTTCTTGACAGAATGGGGTTGTAGCTGGATGGACATCTGTTGGGAGAGATTGGATGGTGCCTTCCTGCCTGGAAGTAGGGGTTGAACTGGATGGTCTTTGGGGATCCCTTTCAACACTAGTGGAATATGCTGTCGGCATGTCCAACAGAGTCTCCTTCTTTGGATGTTTTTTAAGCAGAAGCTGGATGGTCATCTGTCGGGAATCTTTTGAGGGCCTCTTCCTGCATAGAGGTCAGACTGGATGGCCTTTTGAGATACTTTCCAACTCAAGTGGAATACAGAAAGCCTGGGAATGTGTTGAGGTCTCCTTCTCTGAAGGTGCTTCTTGACAGAATGGGGTTGGAATGGATGGCCCATGAGGTCTCTTCCTACTCTATGATTCTATGAGGCTGGATGGCCATCTATTGGGAGGGATTGGATGGTGCCTTCCTGCCTGTAAGTAGGGGTTGAACTGGATGGCCTTTGGGGATCTTTTCCTACCCAAGTGGAATATAAACTGTCTGGGAATATGTTGAGGTCTCCTTCTCTGAAGGTGCTCCTTGGGGTTGGAATGGAGGTCCATGAGGTCTCTTCCAACTCTTATGTGGCTGGATGGTCATCTGTTGGGAGGGATTGGATGGTGCCCTCCTGCCTGTAAGTAGGGGTTGAACTGGATGGCCTTTGGGGATCTTTTCCAACCCAAGTGGAATATAAACTGTCTGGGAATGTGTTGAGGTCTCCTTCTCTGAAGATGCTCCTTGGGGTTGGAATGGAGGCCCATGAAGTCTCTTCCATCTCTTATGTGGCTGGATGGCCATCTGTTGGGAGGGATTAGATAGTGCCTTCCTGTCTGGAAGTAGGGGGGTTGGACTGGATGGCCTTTGCGGATCCTTTCCAACCCAAGTGGAATACAGACAGCCTGGGAATGTGCTGAGGTCTCCTTCTCTGAAGGTGCTCCTTGGGGTTGGAATGGAGGTCCATGAGGTCTGTTCCAACTCTTATGTGGCTGGATGGTCATCTGTTGGGAGGGATTGGATAGTGCCTTCCTGTCTGGAAGTAGGGGGTTGGACTGGATGGCCTTTGAGGATCCTTTGCAACCCAAGTGGAATATAGATTGTTTGGGAATGTGTTGAAGTCTCCTCTGAAGGTGCTTCTTGGCAAAATGGGGTTGGAATGGATGACCCATGAGGTCTCTTCCAACTCTTATGTGGCTGGATGGTCATCTGTTGGGAGGGATTGGATAGTGCCTTCCTGTCTGGAAGTAGGGGGTTGGACTGGATGGCCTTTGGGGATCTTTTCCAACCCAAGTGGAATATAAACTGTCTGGGAATGTGTTGAGGTCTCCTTCTCTGAAGGTGCTTCTTGGCAGAATGGGGTTGGAATGGAGGCCCATGACGTCTCTTCCATCTCTTATGTGGCTGGATGGCCATCTGTTGGGAGGGATTGGATGGTACCTTCCTGCCTGGAAGTAGGGAGTTGGACGGGATGGCCTTTGGGGATCCCTTCCAACCCAAGTGGAATACAGAAATGTCTGGAAGTAGGGGTTGGACTGGATGGCCTTTGGGGATCCTTTCCAACCAAAGTGGAATAGAGACTGCCTGGGAATGTGTTGAGGTCTCCTTCTCTGAAGGTGCTTCTTGGGAGAATGGGGTTGGAATGGATGGCCCACGAGGTCTCTTCCAACTCTATGATTCTATGAGGCTGGATGTCTATCTGTTGGGAGGGATTGGATGGTGCCTTCCTGCCTGGAAGTAGGGGGTTGGACTGGATGGCCTTTGAGGATCCCTTCCAATCCAAGTGGAATACAGAAATATCTGGAAGTAGGGGTTGGACTGAATGGCCTTCGGGGATCCTTTCCAACCCAAGTGGAATAGAGACTGCCTGGGAATGTGTTGAGGTCTCCTTCTCTGAAGGTGCTCCTTGGGGTTGGAATGGAGGTCCTTGAGGTCTCTTCCAACTCTTATGTGGCTGGATGGCCATCTGTTGGGAGGGATTGGATGGTGCCTTCCTGCCTGAAAGTAGGGGGTTGAAGGATGGCCTTTGCCTCCTCAAACCATTCAGCATTGCACCAACCAAGCCCACCCCAAAAGTCCCAACATCAGCCAATTTCTCCTCCTGGTTCTCCCCCAAAAGCAAAGCCAAGAGCAGAAACCCCGGAGAGCTTTGCAAGTGGCGCATCAATATTCCCGCCACATCCCTGAGCGTATTTTAGGTCACCTTTAAACAGGCTGCTACATTCATGCTCGCTCGAGCGCTGATCCTAAAAATACATTTTTCTCCCACAAATAAATTGATGAAGGGTTTCCTTTTTTTGAAAAAAAGAAGAAAAGTGTGTGTGTGTGTGTTATGCAACGTCTCCTTCTCGAAGCCAAGATGTCTTTGAATGCTTCCCCATCAACACCATCAAAAACCATTAAGCTCAGTGACAATAGGAGAAGAAGAAAGACAGCCTAACGGGAAGCGACGTGCAGAGAAAGAGCGAATTGCATCTACACTGCAAAATTATTGCAGTTTGATACCACTTTAACAACTCTAGTTCAATATTTTGGAATCCTAGGAGTTGTAGTTTGATGAGGCACCAGCAGAGAATGAAACCCATATTAAATTCCAACACCCATATTTATTTATCGTGTCAGAAGCAAATTGAGGATACAGTTACGAGGGTTGAATGAAAAGTAATGCCTCCACCTTCGTTACTTGGGTTTGGGTGGGAATATTTTAATAATTCAAACGCAGAAATAATCCTTAGAATGTGCTCTTTAAATACCACTATTTACTTTTCCACATACTATATATACTTGAGTATAAGCCGACCGCCTACGGTGAGGTGGATCTGTAATTGGTTAAGTGGACGAACACAGAGAGTGCTCACTAATGCTTCCTCTTCATCTTGGAAAGAAGTGGCAAGTGGAGTGCCGCAGGGTTCCGTCCTGGGCCCGGTCCTGTTCAACATCTTTATTAATGACTTAGATGAAGGGCCAGAAGGCAGGATCATCAAGTTTGCAGACGACACCAAATTGGGAGGGATAGCCAATAGTCCAGAGGACAGGAGCAGAATTCAAAACGATCTTGACAGATTAGAGAGATGATGGGCCAAAACTAACAAAATGAAGTTCAACAGTGACAAATGCAAGATACTCCACTTTGGCAGAAAAAATGAAATGCAAAGATACAGAATGGGGGACGCCTGGCTCGAGAGCAGTACGTGTGAAAAAGATATTGGAGTCCTTGTGGACAACAAGTTAAACATGAGCCAACAATGTGATGTGGCGGCAAAAAAAGCCAATGGGATTTTGGCCTGCATCAATAGGAGCATAGTGTCTAGATCTAAGGAAGTCATGCTACCCCTCTATTCTGCTTTGGTTAGACCACACCTGGAATATTGTGTCCAATTCTGGGCACCACAATTCAAGAGAGATATTGACAAGCTGGAATGTGTCCAGAGGAGGGCGACTAAAATGATCAAGGGTCTGGAGAACGAGCCCTATGAGGAGCGGCTTAGGGAACTGGGCATGTTTAGCCTGAAGAAGAGAAGGCTGAGAGGAGATATGATAGCCATGTATAAATATGTGAGAGGAAGCCACAGGGAGGAGGGAGCAAGCTTGTTTTCTGCTTCCTTGGAGACTAGGACGCGGAACAATGGCTTCAAACTACAAGAGAGGAGATTCCATCTGAACACGAGGAAGAACTTCCTGACTGTGAGAGCCGTTCAGCAGTGGAACTCTCTGCCCCGGAGTGTGGTGGAGGCTCCTTCTTTGGAAGCTTTTAAGCAGAGGCTGGGTGGCCATCTGTCAGGGGTGATTTGAATGCAATATTCCTGCTTCTTGGCAGAATGGGGTTGGACTGGATGGCCCAGGAGGTCTCTTCCAACTCTAGGATTCTATGATTCTATGACCCGAATATAAGCCGAGACACCAAATTTTGCCACAAAAAACTGGGAAAATGGATTGACTCAAGTATAAGCCGAGGGGGGGGGGGGGGGGGGGCTAATGCAGCAACTACTGATACATTTCAAAATAAAAATATATAGCAATAAAATTACACTAATTGAGGCATAAGTAGGTTAAATGTTTTTGAATATTTACATAAAACTGTAATTTAAGTTAGGATTGCCCAGCTCTGATTAAATCATTATTCTAACCTTCATCTATGTAAATATGCATATGTATCCTTCCAAAAATAGTAGAGTAAAATAATAAATATACTAATAACAATAATAAAGTAAAATAATCAATGCAATAATAATAATAGAGTAACATGATAAGTGTAATAATAACAATAGAGTAAAATAACAAATGTAATAAAAACATTAATATTAGAGTAAAATAGAGTAAAATAACAAATGTAATAAAAACAATAATATTAACAGAGTAAAATAATAAATATACTAATAACAATAATGAAGCAAAATAATTAATGCAATAATAAGAATAGAGTAACATGATAAGTAATAATAATAATAAATAGAGTAAAATAACAGATGTAATAAAAACAATAATATTAGCAGAGTAAAATAATAAATATACTACTAATAAAGTAAAATAATTAATGCAATAATAATAATAATAATAGAGTAACATGATAAGTGTAATAATAACAATAAATAGAGTAAAATAACAAATGTAATAAAACAATAATATTAACAGAGTAAAATAATAAATATACTAATAACAATAATAAAGTAAAATAATACATGCTATAATAATAATAATAATAATAATAATAATAATAATAATAGAGTAACATGATAAGTGAAATAATAACAATAAATAGAGTATTTTTCCCAGTTTTTTGTGGTAAAATTTGGTGTCTCGGCTCATTTTTGGGTCGGCTTATACTTGAGTATATATGGTATGTGGAAAAGTGGATAGTGGTAGTTAAAGAGCACATTCTAAGGATTATTTCTGCATTTGATTTATTTAAATATTCCCATCCAAACCCAAGTAACAAAGGTGGAGGCGTTACTTTTCATTCAACCCTCATATTATAATAAACCTTTATCTCAACACTAGCAAAGCTTAAAATGCCCTCGTGCTTCACGTGTGAGATAAATTGGGAAATTGGAAGGAACCACAACTTGTTTTATTGGCTAACCTGGGGAAGAGCCTGGGAGCAGTCAAATACATTTGGTTGCATAAATAACACGGCGGAATATCGGATTTTAAGGTAAATATATGATGCGTGCTCATTTGATGCCAAAACTAATTCAGGTATCTGTGGCGAGGAATAATCTGAGAAGACAATGAAGGTGATGGGAACGGAGAAGATTAAGCCGAAGGCGTTTGAAGAATATCAGGACCAATTTACTGTATGTGATGTGTTTGTATTGATAGCGTATGGATGGTTTGCTCGTAGATTTATTTATTGTGTAATGAATTTTTTAACAACAATGTGTTGTCGAAGGCTTTCATGGCCAGAATCACTGGGTTACTGTGAGTTTTCTGTACTCTATGGCTGTATTCCAGTAGCATTCTCTCCTTATGTTTCACCTGCATCTGTGGATGACATCTTCAAAGCTTCTGTTGGCAGAATCAAGTGGAGTGTTTATATACCATTGAAATAATGTCCAGGGGGAGAGAAAGAACCCCCGATTAATTGAAGCAAGTGTGAATGTTGCAATTAGCAAGCTTGAATAGCATTGAGTAGCCATGAAATTTGCAAAGTCAACCAGTGAGGGTATCTCTGCACAGCGGAGATAACAGATGTTATCTCTCTCAAACAGATGATGCCTCCAGGCAACAGATGCCAGGCTACCGCTGTGCAGAGATACCCTCACTGGTTGACTTTGCAAATTTCATAGCTACTCAATGCTATTCAAGCTTGCTAATTGCAACATTCACACTTGCTTCAATTAATCGGGGGTTCTTTCTCTCCCCCTGGACATTATTTCAATGGTATATAAACACTCCACTTGATTCTGCCAACAGAAGCTTTGAAGATGTCATCCACAGATGCAGGTGAAACATAAGGAGAGAATGCTACTGGAATACAGCCATAGAGTACAGAAAACTCACAGTAACCCAGTGATTCTGGCTATGAAAGCCTTCTACAACGCAATCGAGGTCAGTTAACACCTCCCAGACAGAGGATGCCTCCAGGCAACAGAGGCCAGGCTACTTCCATGCAGATACCCTCACTGATTGACTTTGCAGTTTCATGGCTACTCAATCCTATTCAAGCTTGCTAACTGCAACATTCACACTTGTTTTAAACAGACCAAGGGTTCTTTCTCCTACGTTGGACATTAATCCATAGGTATATATACACTACACTTGCCAACCTTCCAGCAGAAGCTCTGAAGATGTTAGCCACAGGCGCAGGCAAAATGTCAGGAGGGAATGCTACTAGAACATGGCCAGACAGCCCCCAAAAAATTCACCGCAGCCCAGTTATTCCAGCCATGAAAGCCTTCGACAACACAATCAAGGTCAGTTAACACCTCCCAAACAGAGGATGCCTCCAGAGACCAGGATACTTCCATGCAGATTCCCTCACTGATTGACTTTGCAGTTTCATGGCTACTCAATGCTATTCAAGCTTGCTCATTGTAACGTTCACACTTGCTTTAAACAAACCAAGGGTTCTTTCTCCTACGCTGGACATTAATCCACAGGTATAGATATACTACACTTACATAACTTACAACAGAAGCTCTGAATATGTTAGCCACAGACGCAGGCAAAACGTCAGGATGGAATGCTACTAGAACATGGCCAGACAGCCCCCCAAAAATTCACAGCAGCCCAGTGATTCAGGCCATGAAAGCCTTTGACAACACAATCAAGGGCCAGTTAACACCTGCCAAACAAAGGATGACTCCAGGCAACAGAGGCCAGGTTACTTCCATGCAGATACCCTCACTGATTGACTTTGCAGCTTCACGGCTACTCAATGCTATTCAAGCTTGCTAATTGCAACATCCACACTTGCTTTAAACAAACTAAGGGTTCTTTCTCCTACGCTGGACATTAATCCACAGGTATAGATACACTACACTTGCCAAACTTCCAACAGAAGCTCTGAAGATGTCAGCCACAGGTGTAGGTGAAATGTCAGGAGGGAATGCTTCTGGAACATGGCCATGCAGCCCGAAAAACTCATAGCAACCCAGTGATTCCGGCCATGAATGCCTTTGACAACACAAAATACACTCCACTCGCCTCATTTCCAACAGATCTCTGAACAAACCTCTGAGGATGCTTGCCACAGATGCAGGTGAAACATCAGGAGAGAATGCTTCTGGAACATGACCATGCAGCCCGAAAAAATCACAGTAACCCAGTGATTCCGGCCATGAATGCCTTCGACAACACAAAATATACTCCACTCGCCTCATTTCCAACAGACCTCTGAACAAATCTCTGAGGATGCTTGCCACAGATGCAGGTGGAATATCAGGAGAGAATGCTTCTGGAACATGGCCATGCAGCCCAAAACACTCACAGCAACCCAGTGATTCTGGCCATGAAAAGTCTTCACCAACACAAAATACACTCCACTTGCCTCATTTCCAACAGACCTCCATCCGAGAATGCTCTAGGCCAAACTTTTTAAACACTCGCCTCATTTCCAACAGACCTCTGAACAAACCTCTGAGGATGCATGCCACAGATGCAGGTGAAATGTCAGGAGGGAATGCTTCTGGAACATGGCCATGCAGCCCAAAACACTCACAGCGAGCCTGACTATGAAAGCCTTCGACAACACAAAATGCACTCCACTTGCCTCATTTCCAACAGACCTCTGAACAAACCTCTGAGGGTACTTGCTACAGATGCAGGCGTAGTCAGGAGAGTATGCTTCCGGAACATGGGCATGCAGCCTGAAAAATTCACAGCAACCTAGTGATTCTGGCCATGAATGCCTTCGCCAATACAAAATACACTCCACTCGCCTCATTTCCAACAGACCTCTGAACAAACCTCTGAGGATGCTTGCCACAGATGCAGGTGAAACACTAGGAGATAATGCTTTTGGAACATGGCCATGCAGCTCAAGAAACTCACAGCAACCCAGTGATTCTGGCCATGAATGTCTTCGACAACACAAAATGCACTCCACTTGCCTCATTTCCAACAGACCTGAACAAACCTCTGAGGATGCTTGCCACAGATGCAGGTGAAACGTCAGGAGGAACATGGCCATGCAGCCCAAAAAAGTCACAGCAACCCAGTGATTCTGGCCATGAAAGCCTTCGACAACACAAAATACACTCCACTCGCCTCATTTCCAACAGACCTCTGAATAAACCTCTGAGCATGCATGCTACAGATGCAGGTGAGACATCAGGAGAGAATGCTTCTGGAACATGGCCATGCAGCCCAAAACACTCACAGCAACCCAGTGATTCCGGCCATGAAAGCCTTCAAAAACACAAAATATACTCCACTTGCCTCATTTCCAACAGACCTCCGAACCAACCTCTGAGGATGCCTGCCACAGATGCAGGTGGAACATCAGGAGAGAATGCTTCTGGAACATGGCCATGCAGCCAAAACACAGCAACCCAGTGATTCCAGCTATGAAAGCCTTTGACAACACAAAATACACTCCACTTGCCTCATTTCCAACAGACCTCTGAACCAATCTCTGAAGATGCTTGCCACAGATACAGGTGAAACGTCAGGAGGAACATGGCCATGCAGCCCAAAAAAGTCACAGCAACCCAGTGATTCTGGCCATGAATGCCTTCGACAACACAAAATGCACTCCACTTGCCTCATTTCCAACAGACCTGAACAAACCTCTGAGGATGCTTGCCACAGATGCAGGTGAAACATCAGGAGGAACATGGCCATGCAGCCCAAAAAAGTCACAGCAACCCAGTGATTCTGGCCATGAAAGCCTTCGACAACACATCCTTGACTTATTTCCCTTCTTCCTTTTCCCACCTGAAGGAGAAAATGAGAATCCAGGATGCGGTTCCATGCGAACGGGCGTCTTCCTCCCATCTCTTTTCACCTTCCTTTTCAGTCAACCAGAAAACATGATCTGAAATCGTTATGGAACTCATCAACGGAATTAATCAGGGCATTTGCCTCGGCGGGATGCGCGGATGCCAAGGTGGCAGACGCCGTAGGATGGACCCCCCCTCCCTTTCTATTCTGTCCTCCTCCCCCAATCCATTTTTTCCTGCACTCTGCTAGAATACATTAGACTACAGGCACCAGGGAGGGAACGAGGGCCGTTTGGCGTGTCGGGAAAAATCAAAGAGCTTTAATAGCTTCGCTTAGTATTTGGCCCAGGAGAGGCAAGCAGGGCAGGTGGGCACAACGCGGCCGGAATATTTTGCTGGACAAAATCGCAAAGTCCAAAGTCACCTCAAAAGGCCATCTAGTTCAACCCCGTTTTGGTCATGCAGGAAGACACAATCGGATCCCACCCAACAGATGGCCATCCAGCATCTGATGTAAACACCTCCACTAGACTCCCTGGTGGTGCAGTGGGTTAAAGCATGAATATTTTTCTTTATACACACACACACATATTGTATACATTGCGGAGTCCCGGTTGTGCAGTTGGTAGAACTGCCGAGCTGCTGAACTTGCTGACCAAAAGGTCGCTTGTTCGAATCTAGGGAGCAGGGTGAGATCCGGCTGTCAGCCACAGCTTCTGCCAACCTAGCAATTCGAAAACATGCAAATGTGAATAGATCTGGGTTGTTGTAGGTTTTTTCGGACTATATGGCCATGTTCTAGAGGCATTTTCTCCTGCCGTTTCGCCTGCATCTATGGCAAGCATCCTCAGAGGTAGTGAGGTCTGTTGGAACTAGGAAAAGGGGTTTCTGTAGATCTTAAAAAACTATTTCTTGATTTAAGTCGTTGATGTGCTGGCTGATACCCAAACAAGGGATGAGCTGGAGATGTCTCTGCCTTGGTCCTTTCACTATTGGCTGCTCCTTCCCGACGGATGTCAGGTGGTGCAATACCGGCTAAGCAGTGTAATTTCTCCAGTGTGCAGGGCACAGGCACCTCGTGATAATGCGGCATGTCTCATTAAGAGCCACATCCACTGTTTTAGCGTGGTGAGATGTGTTCCACACTGGGCATGCATACTCAGCAGCAGAGTAGCACAGCGCAAGGGCAGATGTCTTCACTGTGTCTGGTTGTGATCCCCAGGCTGTGCCAGTCAGCTTTCATAGGATATTGTTTCTAGCACCCACCTTTTGCTTGATGTTCAGGCAGTGCTTCTTGTAGGTCAAGACATGGTCTCAAAGTGACTCCCAGGTATTTGGGTGTGCTGCAATGCTCCAGTGGGATTCCTTCCCAGGTTATCCTCAGAGCTCAGGATGCTTGTCTGTTCTTGAGATGAAAGGCACATGTCTGTGTTTTAGATGGGTTAGGGATCAGCTGGTTTCCCCTGTCATAGGTAGTAAGAGCACCTAGAGCTTCGGAGAGCTTCTGTTCAACCATCTCAAAGCTCCCTGCTTGAGTGGTGATGGCACGATCATCAGCATAGATGAAACTCTCTGTCACTTCTGGCAGTGGTCATTTGTGTAGATGTTGAACATGGATGGAGCAAGCACGCTCTCCTGAGGCAGGCCGTTCTTCTGTTTCCACCACCTGCTTCTCTGGCCCTGGAACTCAACAAAAAAGCTCCTGTTCGGTAGCTGATTTCCTTGAGTGGTGATGGCACGATCATCAGCATAGATGAAGCTCTCTGTCCCTTCTGGCAGTGGCTGGTCATTTGTGTAGATGTTGAACATGGATGGAGCAAGCACGCTCCCCTGAGGCAGGCCGTTCTTCTGTTTCCGCCATCTGCTTCTCTGGCCCTGGAACTCAACAAAAAAGCTCCTGTTTTGTAGCAGGTTTCTTATGTGGCGGGTGAGATGGTAGTCTACCTCTGAGGATGCTTGCCATAGATGCAGGCAAAACATCAGGAGAGAATGCCTCTAGAGCATGGCCATATAGCCTGAAAAAACCTACAACAACCCAATAATAATAATAATAATAATAATAATAATAATAATAATAATAATTTACTGCTGACAAATCTACGTTGGTAACTTTGCCCTCCTCTTTTTCTAAAATGGATTTCAATGGGAAGTTTTTAGTGACGGCAATGCTGGAAATGTAGGGCTTGGAAGGAACTTATAAAAGAGGGCAGAATTCCAATGTGGGGGCCGATGCCCCCCTTTCGCTCCCTTTAATAGCTAGACAGTGATTCCCACTAATGGTGCTTTCCATCAAAGGCAGCGGTGCTTTTCCTCCCGACCAGTCGGCTTGCATTCGAGTGACACGAAGTCAGGAGAGAAGCCTTTGGGGCAGGTGGCAGGTGAAGAGGAGAGATGGCATTTCTCTCCCTACTTTGCCGGGAGGAACCGACGTGCGCTGCAAATCCCAAAGGGCCAGGAGACGGGGACTAAGAGCCCTCTGGGGCCTGGGAGCCAAGCTCAGCCGCAAATGCATTGTGGCAGAGGGAAAGAGCGCAGGGAAGCATATGCCAGAGTGCATTTATGGCCCCACTGGTGCCACTCGACGCCTAGCAGCTCACTGCAAACCCTCTGACATTTCACAGGTGCAACCGGGTGGGGGATTCTGGGAACTGCGATCCAAGAAAGCAATATTTCCCAACATAGAGGATGCACTAGGGCAGTGGTTCTCAGCCTTCCTAATGCCATGACCCCTTAATGGAGTCCCTCATGTTGTGGTGACCCCCAACCATGACATTATTTTCGTTGCTACTTTATAATAGTAATTTTGCTACTGTTATGAATCGTAATGTAAATATCTGATATGCAGGATGTCTTTTCAGTCACTGGACCAAATTTGGCACAAATACCCAATACACCCAAATCTGAATACTGGTGGGGTTGGGGGTGATTGATTTTGTCATTTGGTAATGCTGGAGTTGCTGGGATTTATAGTTCACCTTAAATCAAAGAGCCTTCTGAACTCCACCAATGATGGAATTGAATCAAACTTGGCACACAGAATTCCCATGACCAAGAGAAAATACTGGGAAGGTCTGGTGGACATTGACCTTGAGTTTTTGGAGTTGTAGTTCACCTACATCCAGAGAACATTGTGGACTCAAGCAATTATGGATCTGGATCAAACTTGGCACAAATACTCAATATGCCCAAATGGGAACACTGCTAAAGTTCGGAGAAAACAGACCTTGCCATTTGGGAGTTGTAATTGTTGGGATTTATAGTTCACCCACAATGAAATTGCATTCTGAACCCCACCAACGATAGAATTGGACCAAACGTTCCACACAGAACCCCTATGACCAACAGAAAATACTGTTTTCTGATGGTCTTTGGCGACCCCTTCAACACCCCTTCATGACCCCCTTAGTGGTCCCGACCCCCAGGTTGAGAAACACTGCACTAGGGGATTCTGGTTGCTATCTTCCCTCTAAAATCTGGTTTGGCCCTCATTCAGATCTTAGGTTCGGTACATCTCTGGTATCCTTGGGCCAGAATCCTTCACTTCCGTAGGGTTGACTATTATCCTTGGTTTCGTTTATCCACATCTGGCCACAGATGTCCTTTCTAGCCATGTTCTATGTCCTCCAGATCTGCTATCTGTGGGTCAGAAGCCTTTCATTAGGGTAATTCAAGAGAGATATTGACAAACTGGAATGTGTCCAGAGGAGGGCGACTAAAATGATCAAAGGTCTGGAGAACAAGCCCTATGAGGAGCGACTTAAGGAGCTGGGCATGTTTAGCCTGAAGAAGAGAAGGCTGAGAGGAGATATGGTAGCCATGTATAAATATGTGAGAGGAAGCCACAGGGAGGAGGAGGGAGCAAGCTTCCTTTCTGCTTCCCTGGAGACTAGGACGCAATGGAACAATGGCTTCAAACTACAGGAAAGAAAGGAAATTCTACCTTAACATGAGAAAGAACTTCCTAACTGTGAGAGCTGTTCAGCAGTGGAACTCCCTGCACCAGAGTGTGGTGGAGGCTCCTTCTTTGGAGGCTTTTAAACAGAGGTTGAATGGCCATCTGTCAGGGGTGCTTTGAATGCAATTTTCCTGCTTCTTGGAAGAATGGGGTTGGACTGGATGGCCCACGAGGTCTCTTCCAACTCTAGGATTCTATCATTCTATAGTTTTCCTGCCTTCCCAGCATTTCTAGCATGTAGAGAGGGAAAGATAGTTAAGTGTGGTAGTAATAATAATAATAGTAATAATAATAATATTGTCTGACGTATGATCCAATTCAACAGCCAGCAGAGTGATCTTGTTTGCTGTGGACTCATCTTGTTGTGTTTCCAACAACAACAACAACAACAACAACAACAACAACAATAATAGCCAGCAGAGTGATCTTGTTAGTGTGGACTCATCTTGTTGTGTTTCTAATAATAATAATAATAATAATAATAATAATAATAGTATTGTCCGACGTGTGATCCACTACAACAGCCAGCAGAGTGATCTTGTTTGCTGTAGACTCATCTTGTTGTGTTTCCAATAATAATAATAATAATAATAATAATAATAATATCCGACGTGTGATCCACTACAACAGCCAGCAGAGTGACCTTGTTTGCTGAGGACTCATCTTGTTGTGTTTCTAATAATAATAATAATAATAATAATAATAATATTGTCCGACCTGAGATCCACTACAACAGCCAGCAGAGTGATGTTGTTTCTGTGGACTCATCTTGTTGAATTTCTAATAATAATAATAATAATAATAATAATAACAACAACAACAACAACAACAATAATAATATTGTCTGACGTGAGATCCACTACAACAGCCAGCAGAGTGATCTTGTTTGCTGAGGACTCATCTTGTTGTGTTTCAAATAATAATAATAATAATAATAATAATAATAACAACAATAATAATATTGTCCGATGTGAGATCCACTACAACAGCCAGCAGAGTGATCTTGTTTGCTGTGGACTCATCTTGTTGTGTTTCTAATTAATAATAATAATAATAATAATAATAATAACAACAATAATAATAATAATAATAATAACAACAATAATAATATTGTCCGATGTGAGATCCACTACAACAGCCAGCAGAGTGATCTTGTTTGCTGTGGACTCATCTTGTTGTGTTTCTAACAACAACAACAACAACAACAACAACAACAATAATAATAACAACTCCAGACTGTGAGAGCCGTTCAGCAGTGGAACTCTCTGCCCCGGAGTGTGGTGGATGCTCCTCCTTTGGAAGCTTTTAAACAGAGGCTGGATGGCCATCTGTCAGGGGTGATTTGAATGCAATATTCCTGCTTCTTGGCAGAATGGGGTTGGACTGGATGGCCCATGAGGTCTCTTCCAACTCTTTGATTCTATGATTCTAATAATAATAATAATAATAATTTACAGTTGGGCTATTCCCTTGGCATCTTGGGTATCACTTTAATCAATGCTAGGGATTCCTGGGAGTTGTAGTTCGGTGAGATTCAAGCATTATAATGACCGTATAAAACTATAACTCTCATGACTGCAGATCTCCATGGCGAAGTCTCCGTCATAGCCCGCAGCACCGTGCCCTCGCCTTCGTCAATATTAATGGGCTGTGTGCGTGCATTGACCCTGCAGTTCTGGAACGGAGCCCAGCGCTGTGTGTGTCCGACAGAGGTGCCATCTGGCTTCGCTTTCCGCTTGGCTGCCCACTGACCCACATTCGCCCCATGCGACTGGTGCCCCCAGGCACCTGAATGGCAAACGGGGAGGGATGCCACCTGTCAGAGCCACCAGCGGCAAAGAAAGGTTGTAGAGCAGCAGGCGGTTTCCACGCTTGGGTACCTCTACCTGCCGGGTTTGGGAGAGTCGTGGCATCCCCTTGGCCTGGCAACGTCCTTTGGTGCTTTTGCAACAGTCAGAGCCCACCTGGTCACTTCCCCAGATGTTTTTGCCGCTTGTTTGGGCAGCAAGCGGCAACCTTGGCATATTGTCAAAAACACCTGGCCTATTTATTTTTTCAAAAGGGCAAAATTGGAAGGAGATGAACCAAAGACAGAAATGTTCAGAGGGCTTAGAACAGTGTTTCTCAACCTGGGGGTCGGGACCCCTGAGGGGGTCACGAAGAGGTCGCCAAAGACCATCAGAAAACACAGTATTTTCTGTTGGTCATGGGGGTTCTGTGTGGGAAGTTTGGCCCAATTCTATCATTGGTGGGATTCAGAAGGCTCCTTGATTGTAGGTGAACTATAAATCCCAGTATCTACAACTCCCAAATGTCAAAGTCTATTTTCACCAAACCCCATCAGTGTTCACATTTGGGCATATTGAGTATCCGTGCCAAGTTTGGTCCAGATCCATCATTGTTTGAGCCCATAGTGCTCTCTGGATGTAGGCGAACTACAACTCCCATACTCAAGGTCAATGCCCACCAAGCCCTTCCAGTATTTTCTGTTGATCATGTGCCAACTTTGGTTCAATTCCATTGTTGGTGGGGTTCAGAATCATCTTTGTTTACATGTTAACTATAAATCCCAGCAACTACAACTCCTAAATGACAAAATCAACCCCCCTACCAACCCCACCAGTATTCAAATTTGGGCATACCGGATATTTGTGCCAAATTTGTTCCCGTGAAAGAAAATATATCCTGCAGATCATTATTTACATGGTGATTCATAATGTTAGGGTTATGGTTGGGGGTCACCACAACATGAGGAACTGTATTAAGGGGTCGCGGCATTAGGAAGGTTGAGAACCACTGGCTTAGAAACTAGAATCCTCAGATTTGAGACTAGGACGTGGAACAATGGCTTCAAACTACAAGAGAGGAGATTCCATCTGAACATGAGGAGGAACTTCCTGACTGTGAGAGCCGTTCAGCAGTGGAACTCTCTGCCCCGGAGTGTGGTGGAGGCTCCTTCTTTGGATGCTTTTAAACAGGGGCTGGATGGCCATCTGTCGGGGGTGATTTGAATGCAATATTCCTGCTTCTTGGCAGGGGGTTGGACTGGATGGCCCATGAGGTCTCGTCCAACTCTTTGATTCTATGATTCTATGATTTGATCCCAGTTTTGAAGGAAGATTTATTTATTATTTATTTAAAACATTTATATTCCGCCTTCTCACCGCTCCAGCTGGAGGTCAGCTGTGACCAGCAGTGCTGCAGAATTTGAAGAGGCATGAATGGAGGGCGAAATAGAGAAACATGTCAAAAGGAAGGTGTATCAAGCCAACCCCGACCGGGACCGCCTTCCACCTGGAAACCGATGCCCTTACTGCGGGAGAAGATGCGGGTCACAGCCACATACGGACACCGATCTTGGAAAACAATCCTATTTGGACAACGAGGGATTGTCTCAATAAGTAAGTAAGTAAGTGCTATGCAAAGGCATGCGCCCTTGCCTATCCTCCGCCTTCCCTCCTTTGAGGCGGCCGCCTCATTCCCTTCCCTTCCTGCCAATCCTGCCATGTTAGTTTTGCAGGTGGGATGACCTCCTTCGACCCCAGCGCCGTTTAATCAGGGATATAGTCGAAGTCTAATTTATGGGAGCTGCCGTTGACAGCCGGTGGGAGCGCTAATGGATGATTAATTAGATGTTAATGAGGCAGTGCAGTGGCGGATAGATTAAGCCTACCCAAAGGGGCTCGGCAAAATGTGTGCAGATGTGGGTTTTCCAGCCAAAAAGTTGCTACAGCGAAGGATTGCAGATGAAACACCTTGCGGGACGGAGAGAAGCATCGTTTATTATAGATCCCTTGAATCCAGAGCTGTGGAGGAGATGGATAGAGATGCTTGTTGGGCTGTTGTAGGTTTTTCGGCCCATATTATTTTATTTTATTTAAAACTTTTATATCCTGATCTTCTCAATCTCCATAGAGGGACTCAGACCAGCTTACAGCAAGGATTCAATGCTAATAGTACAATCTAAAGTACAATCTAAAATACACATCGATTAAAATTACAAATAAGCCAAATCGCCGAGATAAAATCATGTCCAGCTCTGTCCGTATGTGTGGTCGATAACTTTGTTCTGTAGCCGGTCTCAACCATTACTCTAGGAATGCTTCCTTCCATAGTCAGGATTTCACCAGCCTCCTGAAGGACAGGAGGGAGGGGGCAGATCCAATCTCAATCGGGAGAGAGTTCCATAGCCGAGGGGCCACCACAGAGAAGGCCCTGTCTCTCATTCTCGCCAGACACGATTGCGAAAGTGGTGGGACTGAGAGCAGGGCCCCACCAAAAGATCTTAATTGTCTTGATGGTTCATAGGGGAGAATACATTCGGACAGGTAAACCGGGCCAGAACCGTATAGGGTTTTGTAGGTTAAAACCAGCACTTTGAATTGTGCTCAGAAGCTAATTAGCAGCCATTGGAGCTGGTGCAACAAAGGAGTTGTGCACTCCCTGTACCCTGCTCCAGTTAGTAATCTGGCTGCTCAACGTTGGACTAATTGCAGCTTCTGGGCAGTCTTCAGAAGCAACCCCACGTAGAGAGCGTTGCAGTAGTCAATATGGGATGTAACCGGAGCGTAGACCACCCTGGCCAAGTCAGACTTCCCAAGTACGGGCCAGGCCTGTAGCTGGGGGTGGGGGTGGGTGCTTAGGGGTTCAACTCCCCCCCCCCCAAATTTTTCAGGTTAAAAACAAACTTGGTTTACTCATGAACTTTAACCGGTTAACCAAATCCCCATGCTAAGTCTATGAGACGCAAAAAATTAAGAGTCCCTCTAGAACTGCAAGCACTATCTCAGGCAAATATTGACAATTTATTCACACTGTCATTACTTGCAGCAATAGCCGATGTAGCAAAGCAACCAAGTTGGGGTGGGGTGGGGGTGTTGAATGCTCTCATTAAGGAGGCCAGACTTGATGGAGGTGGTTGACAGGGGCGAAGCTGCAGGCTATTGAAGGCTGCTCTGCCCCCTGCTGTGCTCTTTGCTTCAGCGTGACCCTAACCCCCCTCCCAAAATTTTCAACCCCCCCCCCCCCCGAATTTTTCAACCCTCCCTGAATTTTTTTTCTGGCTACGTCCCTGGTACATGCACAGCTGGCGCACAAGCTTTAATTGTGTGAAAGCTCTCCCGGCCACCACTGAGACCTGGGGTTCCAGGCTCAGAAATGAGTCCAGGATCACTCCCAAGCTGTGAACCTGGATCTTCAGGGGGAGTGTAAGCACAGGCTGTAATCCTATCCCCTGTTCGGCCTTATGACTGACCAGGAGGACCTCTGTCTTGTCTGGATTTAGTTTCAATTTGTTCGCCCTCATCCAGTCTGTTACAGTGGCCAAGCACTGGACAGCCTCCTTAGTAG
This sequence comes from Anolis sagrei, assembly GCF_037176765.1. NCBI lineage: Eukaryota > Metazoa > Chordata > Lepidosauria > Squamata > Anolidae > Anolis > Anolis sagrei. The sequence continues at coordinate 79,807,135 of NC_090035.1, read as the reverse complement.
CAGGTGGGAAGGAGTGGACATTATCTGCGTACAGATGACACCATACCTCGAAACTACGGATGACCCCCCATCCCCCCAAATGGCTTCATGTATATGTTGTATAACATAGGGGACAATACTGAGCCCTGCGGGACCCCACAATACAATGACCGTGGGGCCGAGCTGGAGTCCCCTCGAGGAAGGACTGGAGCCACTGCAAGGCAGTACCTCTGTGGCCCATTCCCATGAGGCATCCCAGAAGGATACCGTTGTCGACGGTATTGAAGGCTGATGAGAGGTCTAGCAAAACCATGTTCTAGAGTTCCCACTTAGCCATGGAAACCCATTGGGTAGCTTTGAGTGAGTCACACTCTCTCAGCTTTGGAGGGAAACAAAAGCAAACCCCTCTTGTCAAGAAAACCTCAGCATACAGCCAGAAGAAGAAAGGAATCAAAGGGCAGAGATTGGAATTGAGTGGGAAGGAAGGAGGGAGGAACACGCCTCCCCAGGAAGTGAAATTGCTCCTGGCGAAGGCTCATGGTTAATTCATTGCCACCTGGAAAGGGAACCCCACGGTGAGTCACGAAGAGGCCAGATGCAGCCTCCCAGCCCAGCCTTTGTATTGGAAGCCTTTGTTGCTTCCCTCCTGTGAAAATCCAGGGGGTTTGGAGAGAGCGGCCTTTTTTTGGAGAGAGGTATTGCGCACTTGGCAGGCAGGTATCGCAGTGCCTTCAAAAGGCACCATTTCACCATCCAAAACATTCGAGCATGGCCAAGATCACTGTTCTTGTTAAGCAAGGAGAGGGTGCAACAGCTTGCTTTTCCCCAAACCTACAGGAAAGAGGAACACTTTGCCCCATCTAAGTCCTAACCACATGTTATACTCCAAGATCAGACGGGATCTGGTGCCATTCAGGTGTTTAGTCCTCCTGCAATGTCATTGCCAGCTTTGCCTTCCCGTCTTAAGAGATTAAGTTCATCCCATTCATTTCTCATCTTCGGTGTTGCAACTCAGAGTAAGCTTCACCTTGCTTCCAAACACCACAACACAAGAGCTGTAGTTTTATAGTTTATTGAGGAAAAAATCCAAGTCAAAATAAAGAATAAGCATTGCAAAGTTCCAAAGATTAAGGTTAAATGCAGAATTTAGTTCCAAAGATCTTCAGGCAAAAGCAGGAAACACAATCCTATTGGCAAAGTTCTAACCAGAGTCCCAGGTACAAGCAATGAAACTATTGCCCCAAGAATCACAGTGCAAGAAATCCCAAGCGTACCGCTTTCCAGGCGAAGGTTATTCCATGAAGCTTTCAGGCTAGTAAGCTACGTTGAACTGACGCTTTCTCAGGGTTTGCAAGAAGCCTAAATACCTTTCTAACATGAAAACATTAGCCTCTCATCATCATAAAAGCATTGCAATGACCTTTCACCGAGCTGGCTTCTCGTCTGCCAGCCAGACAAGAACTCCGCCTGACCCTCAGATTAAGATGAGCTTATCAGGTCAAGTCACTATCTATACTTTCAGTATCAGCATGGGAAGGCACCTCCTCGCTATCTCCTTCGTTAAAATCCCTTTCTGCTGGGAACGGCTGTGTTGACACTGCACTGTCTGTGGGAGCCTCACAAGCAGGCCCAGAGATTTGAGGCACAGACAAAGAGCCAGGAAGCTGAATCCCAGCAGGAATCTGAATCCCATCATCATCATCATCATCATTATCATCATCATCATCATCATCATCATCATTATCAGAAAACAGCTTAGCGACAACACTCGATGCATTAAAGTCCTTGGAAATGATGGTGGCCCCATTCATTTCAGTAGAGCTTTCAGTCAAGGAAGACTCAGAAGTGGTTTGGCCTGTTCCTTCCACTGAAATAGATACTAGTATTCGTGGTTGGTCTCCCATCCAAATCCAAGCCAGGCTTGATCCTGCTTAGCTTCCGGAATGCGTTACTAACCTTTTCTCTGTCGTTAGGACCTGAAGATAATGTTGCAAAGGTGGGATATTTCTTATATTCTCCCATTAACTTTGCGTTCCCGTGTTAAGAGATTAAGTTCATCCCATTCATTTCTCATCCTTGGTGCATTAAAGTCCTTGCAAATGATGGTGGCCCTATTCATTTCAGTAGGGCTTTCAGTGAAGGAAGACTCAGAAGTGGTTTGTCCTGTTCCTCCCACTGAAATAAAGCCTAGTATTTGTGGTCAGTCTCCCATCCAAATCCAAGTCAGGTTTGATCCTGCTTAGCTTCCGAAATGCGTTACGAACCTTTTCTCTGTTGTCAGGACCTGAAGATAATGTTGCACAGGTGGGATAGTTCTTATATTCTCCCATTAACTTGGCTGAATTGCTTGAGATATCTGGTCGACGGTCTCCCATCCAAATCCTAACCACACCAGACCCTACTTAGCATCCAAGAAGAGACAGGATTTAGTGCCATTGTGGTCTCTGAGCTTAATTCCCCCCATAGATAGTGTTGTGGAGGGGGAGTTTTTTCTTTTATTCTCCCAATGTGCGTGAAATAGGGTTATTGTTCTCCCACCCGAGTCCTAGCCATGCCTGGCCCTGCTTAGCACCCTTAATCGGCCTCATCTGGAGTCTTTAGGATATTATAGGCCTGATGACTTGATGCCGCAATCTGTGGCCCACTTCCCAGAGGGACCCTCCAGCTCTGAAGTTAAAAGCGTGGGCTCTGGTAACCTCCTGTCTCGTTGTATCACGTCTCCGTCTCCCTTGGCTTTGGACGAGGCTGGTGTGCATGCGCATGGGTCTGTGCCAGCCACACCAGCCTGACCTCTTGGCCTCTCAAATCACATGGCTTCTCTCGGATGCCTCCAGGCAAGTCCGTCTTGACAGGTCCGATTGGGAGATGCTTATTTTTGAGGCCAAGCGGATGGGAAGAGGGAGATGGAACCGAGAAGAGAGAGATGGAGAGGTCTCAGTTGGAACCAGCCACAGGTTTAGGAGCGTGTTGACATGATGGAATTAATGCCGTCTGACACCACTTTAATAGTCATGAATCCATGCTATGGAATATTTGGGAGCTGCAGATTGATACGACACCTGGACTCCTTATTCCATCTGAACATGAGGAAGAACTTCTTGACTGTGAGAGCCGTTCAGCAGTGGAACTCTCTGCCCCGGAGTGTGGTGGAGGCTCCTTCTTTGGAAGCTTTTAAACAGAGGCTGGATGGCCATCTGTCAGGGGTGATTTGAATGCAATATTCCTGCTTCTTGGCAGCATGGGGTTGGACTGGATGGCCCATGAGGTCTCTTCCAACTTTGATTCTATGATTCTTTTGGGCTGCTTCTATTATTATTATTATTATTATTATTATTATTATTATTATTATTATTTGAAACATAACAAGATGAGCCCACAGCAGACATGCTGCTGCCTGTTGAATTGGATCACACGTCGGACACTTCCCTGTGTGATGTATCAGCAAATAATGCGTGCAGATCCCAGTAAGGTGGCCTTCTGCAGCTGGCAGATGTCAATTTTGTCAACGCCGATTGTCTTTAAGTGCAGGCCAAGGTCTTTAGGCACTGCACCCAGTGTGCCCATCACCACTGGGAACACCTTTACTGGCTTGTGTCTGAGTCTTTGCAGTTCAATCTTTAAATCCTCTTATCATGTCAGCTTTTCTAGTTGTTTCTCTTCAATCCTGCTGTCGCCTGGGATTGCGACATCGACAATCCATACTTTGTTTTTTAACACGGTTGTGAGGTCAGGAGTCTTGTGCTCCAAAACTCTGTCTGTGTGAATTCAGAAGTCCCAGAGGAGTTTGGCGTGTTTATTCTGTGTAACTCCAGCTTGTGATCCCACCAGTTCTTTGTCGCAGGCGAATGCTGTTTGTGGCACAAATTCCAATGAATCATCTGAGCAACAGTGTTGTGCCTCTGCTTGGAGTCTGTCCATGATCTTCTTGCAGCAGCTGAGGATGGGATCTGTTGTTTCATCTACTTCTTTGCAGAGTCTACACTCGGGATCTGTTGTCAACTTTTCAATTCTGGCTCTAATGGCATTTGTTCGAATGGCTTGTTCTTGGGCTGCCTGAATCAGGCCCTCCTTTGTCTCCTTTTTCAGAGTTCCGTTTGTGAGTCACAGCCATGTTTTTTCGTTGTCAATTTGGCTCTCAATTTTTCCCAGGAACTGTCCAGGGAGAGCCTTCTTTTGCCAGTTTTCACTTCTGTTCTGGATTGTGTTTTTACAGTATTCCCTCTTTGTCTTTTGCACTTGAAGCAGTTTTCTACTCTTGACTTACCTCAATGTTGGTTTTTGACTGCCTTTCCCACCATCTGCCAGTTCATGTTTCTCTTCTTCTCCCGTTTGTTTCCCTTGCAGAAACCCTCCCTCTGCCTCCTGATTTTCTGGGCAGGTCAAGTCTGTTGACATCACTACGTGATGATGATGATGATTATTTAGAAGTGGTACAGTTTGACACCAAGTGCCATGGATCTCTGTGATGGAATCCTGCATTTTATGGCAGTGTTACTTACTTACTTACTTATTTAGGCGATCTCTTGTAGCCTGAGAATGATGGTCCTCCAAGTGTAGTGTCCTGGCAGTGGGTTCGTAGGTGGCTGTGGAGCCCTATTATTGATCTGTATGTTCTCCTGCATGGTTTCCAGATGGAAGACAGTCCCGATCAAAGTTGGCTTGACGCACCTTCTTACTCTTGGCATGTTTCTCCTTTCCACCCTCCATTCGTGCCTCTTCGAATTCTGCAGCACTGCTGGTCACAGCTGACCTTCAGAGTGCTCGAGGGCCAGGGCTTCCCAGTTCTCGGTGTCTATGCCACAGCTTTTAAGGTTGGCTTTAAACCCCTCTTTAAATCTCTTTTCCTGCCTACCAACATTACATTCCCATTCTTGAGTTGGGTGTAGAGTAACTTCTTTGGGAGATGGTGTTGGGGCATTTAGACAATGTGGCCAGTCCAGCAGAGGAAGAACTTCCTGACTGTGAGAGCCGTTCAGCAGTGGAACTCTCTGCCCCGGAGTGTGGTGGAGGCTCCTTCTTTGGAAGCTTTTAAAGAGAGGCTGGATGGCCATCTGTCAGGGGTGATTTGAATGCAATATTCCTGCTTCTTGGCAGGATGGGGTTGGACTGGATGGCCCATGAGGTCTCTTCCAACTCTTTGATTCTATGATTCTATGATTCCCAGCCCTGGTGTGCAAAACTAGCTGAGCTTGGGAGTTTTGGCAACAGTTACATTTTTAGGATTTCTGTGCCGGGAACTTACGAAGACCTTGGTTTAGGCTTTCAGTGTAGATGGGGCCCAATACATAAGTCCCATCTCCAAGAAATCCCAAACTATCTATTGCTACGGATACAGTTATTCCAAAACCCTCTCAAATCACATGGCTTCTCTCGAATTCCTCAAAGCAAGTCCGTCTTGACAGGTCCAATTTGGAGATGTTTATTTTTGAGGCCAAGTGAATGGGAAGAGAGAGATGGAGAGGTCTCAGTTAACACTCCAAAGGCCTCTTGGGTCACGTCTCCACGAAGTCCCATTATCCCTATTTCCGCAGATAGAGTTATTCCCAAATCCGACATCCCAAAGTTTCGGATAAGGGGTGCCTATGCTGTATTACTCTATCTTTTTTCCATAATAATCACTTTTCAAGGGAGAATTGCACCAAATTGTGTCCCTTTTTATCTCCAGCCAGAGAGGTCAGGTCCGACAATAGGTAATCCCCCTAAATCACGTCAGATCTCCCCGGGTATTTCCGGAGAATGGGGGCAATATAAGAATATTAATAATATTTCTTAGGCTTCGGAGGCCGTGGGTCTCGGGGAGAGAGCGGAGCTGAATGGAAGGAGGCGGAAGGGGGAGATTCCCAAACAAAGCCCAATGAATGGGGAGAAGATGAATGCGGGGAATATTTGATTCCATTTCTCCCCGTCTATCAAGGCAACGGAACCCCGATCATGTTAGAGAACTGATTAGCAGCCGGGCCGGGAAACAGCGGGAGGGACTTCAATGGGTTTATTAAGCCTATTGATGTCAGCCGTTTGTGGCATGTATTTCCTCGCCTCTGCGCGCTCTCATTACCACCGGCATTTTGTTCTTTCTTTCTTTTAGACGGAAGAAAAGAAATTGCAGATCATGCTCGCAGGTGGAAAATGTATGCGATGGAAAACAGCGTGGCTCCCATATCCACTGGATGGCGGTTTCGCGTATCCGCGTTCGACAAAATACGGGCATTTTCTCGGTCCTCCAGTCCAATTCTTTGGGACCAAACTTACTTACTTAGGCGATCCCTCATTGGACGAGTAGGATCAACAAAGGATTCCCCTGGGTAGTAAGAAGCCAGACCTTAGAATCATAGAATCCTAGAATCAAAGAGTTGGAAGAGACCTCATGGGCCATCCAGTCCAACCCCATTCTGCCAAGAAGCAGGAATATTACATTCAAATCATCCCTGACAGATGGCCATCCAGCCTCTGCTTAAAAGCTTCCAAAGAAGGAGCCTCCACCACACTCCGGGGCAGAGAGTTCCACTGCTGAACAGCTCTCACAGTCAGGAAGTTCTTCCTAATGTTCAGATGGAATCTCCTCTCTTGTAGTTTGAAGCCATTCTTCCATTGCGTCCTAGTCTCCAAGGAAGCAGAAAACAAGCTTGCTCCCTCCTCCCTGTGGCTTCCTCTCACATATTTATACATGGCTATCATATCTCCTCTCAGCCTTCTCTTCTTCAGGCTAAACATGCCCAGTTCCCTAAGCCGCTCCTCATAGGGCTTGTTCTCCAGACCCTTGATCGTTTTAGTCGCCCTCCTCTGGACACATTCCAGCTTGTCAATATCTCTCTTGAATTGTGGTGCCCAGAATTGGACACAATATTCCAGATGTGGTCTAACCAAAGCAGAATAGAGCATGGGGAGCATGACTTCCTTAGATCTAGACACTAGGCTCCTATTGATGCAGGCCAAAATCCCATTGGCTTTTTTTGCCGCCACATCACATTGTTGACTCATGTTTAACTTCTTGTCCACGAGGACTCCAAGATCATTTTCACACGTACTGCTCTCGAGCCAGGCGTCCCCCATTCTGTATCTTTGCATTTCATTTTTTTCTGCCAAAGTGGAGTATCTTGCATTTGTCACTGTTGAACTTCATTTTGTTAGTTTTGGCCCATCTCTCTAATCTGTCAAGATCGTTTTGAATTCTGCTCCTGTCCTCTGGACTATTGGCTATCCCTCCCAATTTGGGGTCGTCTGCAAACTTGATGATCCTGCCTTCTAGCCCTTCATCTAAGTCATTAATAAAGATGTTGAACAGGACCGGGCCCAGGAGAGAACCCTGCTTGTGGCACTCCACTCGTCACTTCTTTCCAAGATGAAGAGGAAGCATTAGTGAGCACCCTCTGGGTTCGTCCACTTAACCAATTCCAGATCCACCTCACCGTAGTTTTGCCTAGCCCACATTGGACTAGTTTCCTTGCCTGAAGGTCATGGGGGACCTTGTCAAAGAAGGCCTTCCTGAAATCCAGACACGCTCCATCCACGGCGTTCCCCGCATCTACCCAGCTTGTAGCTCTATCGAAGAAAGAGATCAGATTAGTCTGGCATGACTTGTTTTTGATAAATCCATGTTGACTATTAGCAATGACCTTGAAACTGCCAGGCCATTAAATGATAATCAAGGTGGCCAATTGAAACATCAACACCTACCTTGAACAGACAAAAGTTCTTTCTCCTGTTACGTTACGTTACGTTAGGCCATCCCTCGTTGGACGAGTAAGATGGTCTTCCATGATGGGTTTCCTTGTGGATTCATAGGTGGCTGTGGAGCCCTATTCTTGACCCACATCTTCTCCCACAATAAAGGCATTGGTTTCCAGACGGAAGGCAGTACCGGTCGGGGTTGCTTGACGCGCCTTCCTCTTGGCACGTTTCTCTCTTTCACCCTCCATTTGTGCCTTTTCAAATTCTGCAGCACTGCTGGTCACAGCTGACCTCCAGCCGGAGCACTCAAGGGCCAGGGCTTCCCAGTTCTCTCTCAATGTCTATGCCAGAGTTTTTAAGGTTGGCTTTGAGCCCATCTTTCAATCTCTTTTCCTGTCCTCCAACATTCCGTTTTCCGTTCTTGAGTTCGGAGTAGAGCAACTGCTTTGGGAGACGGTGGTCAGGCATCCGGACAACGTGGCCGATCCAGCGGAGTTGATGGCAGAGGACCATCGCTTCAATGCTGGTGGCCTTTGCTTCTGCCAGCACGCTGACGTTTGTCCGCCTGTCTTCCCAAGAGATTAGCAGGATTTTCCGGAGGCAGCGCTGATGGAATCGTTCCAGGAGTTGCATGTGACGTCTGTAGACAGTCCACATCTCACAGGCATAGAGCAGGGTTGGGAGGGGAATGGCTTTATAGACAAGAACCTTGGTCTCCCTACTGATGTCCCGATCCTCAAACACTCTCTGCTTCATTTGGAAAAATGCTGCACTCGCAGAGCTCAGGCGGTGTTGTATTTCGGTGTCGATGTTGACTTTGGTGGAGAGGTGGCTGCCAAGGGAGCGGAAATGATTAACGTTTTCTAATGTGACACCATTAAGCTGTATCTCTGGCATTGGAGAGGGATTGGCTGGTGACTCCTGGAAGAGCACTTTGTTTTCTCGATGTTTAATGACAGGCCAAGCTTCTCGTATGCTTCTGCAAAGGTGTTTAGAGTGGCTTGTGAGTCTTCTTCTGAATGCGCATAGATGACATTGTCATCAGCATACTGGAGTTCTATAACAGATGTTGTTGAAACCTTGGTTTTGGCTTTCAGTCTGCTGAGTTTAAATATGGGACCAAAGGCCTTCATTTCAATAGGTTTCACTCTATTATCTTTATTTCCACTATTTTTCTCACATAAGTGTGCATCCATACTGTAGAACGGATGCCGTTTGGCATCACTTGGACAGCCGCGACTCCATGCAATTCAATCCTGGGAGTTGTAGTTTGCTGGTCTCTAAAGACCTTGCCAAACTACAAGTCCCACCACTTTATCACTGCAGAATGGATGGTTTGGCATCACTTGGACTGTTATGACTCAATAAAATGGAAGATTGGGAACTGTAGTTTGCTGGTCTCTAAAGACCTTGCCAAGCTCCAAGTCCCACCACTTCATCACTGCAGAATGGACGGTTTGGCATCACTTGGACTGCCGCGACTCAATGCAATTCAGTCCTGGGAGTTGTAGTTCGCTGCTCTCTAAAGACCTTGTCAAGCTACAAATCCCACTGCCTAAACCCTGTAGAATGGATGCAGTTTGGCCCCCCTCAACTGCAGTGGCTCAATGCAAGGAAATCCTTGAACTGATGGTTTGGTGGTTTCTAAAGACCTTGTCAAGCTACAATTTCCATCACTTTAAAACTAGAATGGGTGATATGGCATCAGCTCAGTGCATTCGAATCTTGGGAATTATAGTTTGATAGTTTCTAAAGACCTTGTCAAACTATAAATCTTGGGAGTTGTAGTTTGATGGTGGCTAAAGATCTTGTCAGACTACAATTCCTGCCACTTTAACACTGTAAAATGGGTGATTTTGCATCACTTGGACTGCTGTGTTTAAATGCAATGCAGTCCTGGGAGTTGTCGTTTGCTGGTCTCTAAAGACCTTGCCAAACTACAACTCCCATCATTTTAACAGTGTTGCAAGGATGTGGTTAGCACCACTTCAACTACCATAACCCAATGCTATGAAATCCTGGGAACTGTAGTTCGGTGGTTTCTAAAGACTTTGTCAAACTACATCTCCCAGCACTTTAACTGTAGAATGGATGGTTTGACACCACTTGGACTTGGACTGCCACGGCTCAATGCAATGCAATCAGTCCTGGGAGTTTGCAGTTTGCTTGTCTCTAAAGGCCTTGTCAAACTACAACTCCCAGCACTTTAATACTATAGAGTGGATGTTTTGGCACCACTTGGATTGCCACAGCTCAGTGCAATGCAATCTTGGGAGTTGTACTTTTTTTGTAGATGGCTAAAGACCTTGTCAAACTATAAATCCCACCACCTAAAAACCCTGTAGAATGGATGCAGTTTGGCACCATTTAAACTGCCATGGCTCAACGTAATGCAATCCTGGGAGTTGTACTTTTTTGTAGATGGCTAAAGACCTTGTCAAACTATAAATCCCACCACTTAAAAACCCTGTGGAATGGATGCAGTTTGGCACCACTTGAACTGCCATGGCTCCTGGGAGTGAAGGATGAAATTGTGTTGATGACTAAAGACCTTGTCAAACTAGAACTCCCACCACTTTAACTACCGTGGTGCAAGACTACAGAATCCTGAGAGTTGTTGTTTCACAAGGCTTTTAGCTTTCCCTGCCCAAAAGGGTGCGAACTACAACTCCCAGGATTGGTGTATCATTTAGCCCTGGCAGTTCAAGTGGGGTCAAACTGCATTATTTTGACAGTGTAGATGCGCTTTCAGAGAGAGGAGCCTCCAGCACGGCTGTGGTGCGTGTCAAATCCGAGAGCTGCAGTCCCCCAACGCCCTGACCATGTTATTATTGTTTGTGCTTTGGCAATAACAAAGGAGCAGGAGGAAGAGGAGGGATGTAATGAAGCTGAAATTCCCGCAGCTCCGGGGTTTGATTGTGAAATAATTGGTTGTGTCAGGAATGGTGTGCCGCTTCGATTCCACCCTTCCGATCCCATTGTTTTGATGGGAGCTGGTCGGCACAGCCGTCACGTCCTCTGGCTTCGTCAATGCGGGGATGTTCAAGCACAGGCTGAATGGCCATCTGTCGGGAGGGCTTTGATGGTGCATCCCTGCTTGGGGTTGGACTGGATGGCCCTTAGGGTCTCTTCCAGCTGTATGACTCTGGCGTGCATTCACTGTTTTGCTATAGTTATCAGTCTGAATTGAGCAAAAGAGTTGGCAGAGGTTTGGAAGTTCTTTCTGAGAGTTGCTAGGACTTTTAAAGTTCGGACTACAACCCTGAACGGATCTATAGCACCGGGGAATCCTGGTCCCAATAATAATAATAATAATAATAATAATAATAATAATACACTGACCATCCATTTAATGCTGATCAAAGTGGGCCCAACAACAACAACAACAACAAATCTACACTGACCATCCATTTAATGCTCAAAGTGCATTATATGGTGAGTTTCAACTCATACAATCCGGTTTATTTGCATTCAGCTGCATTATATAGGTCTACATCAGTGGTTCCCAATCTTTTTTTTGACCAGGAACCACTTGACCAGGGATCACTTTGATCAGGGACCACTCTGACCAGGGACCACTTTGACCACGGACCACTTTGACCACGGACCACTCCGACCAGGAACCACTTTGACCAGGAACCACTTTGACAAGGGACCACTTTGACCAGGGACCACTTTGACCAGGGACCACTTGACTAGAGACCACTTTGACCAGGGACCACTTTGACCAGGGACCACTTTGACCAGGAATCACTTTGACCAGGGACCACTTTGACCAGGGACCACTTTGACCAGGGACCACTTTGACCAGGAACCACTTTGACCAGGAACCACTTTGACCAAGGACCACTTTGACCAGGGACCACTTTGACCAGGGACCACTTGACCAAGAACCACTTTGACCAGGGACCACTTTGACCAGGGATCACTTGACCAGGAACCACTTTGACCAGGGACCACTTTGACCAGGAACCACTTTGACCAGGAACCACTTTGACCAAGGACCACTATGACCAGGGACCACTTGACCAGAGACCACTTTGACCAGGGACCACTTTGACCAGGGACCACTTTGACCAGGAACCACTTTGACCAGGGACCACTTTGACCAGGGACCACCTGACTAGGGACTACTTTGACCAAGGACCACTATGACCAGGGACCACTTGACCAGAGACCACTTTGACCAGGAACCACTTTGACCAGGAACCACTTTGACCAGGAACCACTTGACCAGGAACCACTTGACTAGGGATCACTTTGACCAGGAACCACTTGACCAGGGATCACTTTGACCAAGGACCACTTTGACCAGGGACCACTTGACCAGGGACCACTTTGACCAGGGACCACTTTGTCCAGGGACCACTTTGTCCAGCTACCACTTGACTAGGGACCACTTTGACCAGGGACCACTTTGACCAGGGACCACTTGACCAGGGACCACTTTGACCAGGAACCACTTTGACCAGGGACCACTTGACCAGGGACCACTTTGACCAGGAACCACTTTGACCAGGGACCACTTTGACCAGGGACCACTTTGACCAGTGACCACTTTGATCAGGGACCACTCTGACCAGGGACCACTTTGACCACGGACCACTTTGACCACGGACCACTCTGACCAGGAACCACTTTGACCAGGGACCACTTTGACCAGGAACCACTTTGACCAGGAACCACTTTGACCAAGGACCACTTTGACCAGGAACCACTTGACCAGGGACCACTTTGACCAGGGACCACTTTGACCAGGAACCACTTTGACCAGGGAGCACTTTGACCAAGAACCACTTTGACCAGGGACCACTTTGGCCAGGGACCACTTTGACCAGGGACCACTTTGACCAGGAACCACTTGACCAGGGACCACTTTGACCAGGGACCACTTTGACCAGGGACCACTTTGACCAGGGACCACTTTGACCAGGAACCACTTTGACCAGGGACCACTTTGACAAGGGACTACTTGATTAGGGATCACTTTGACCAGAGACCACTTTGACCAGAGACCACTTTGACCAGGGACCACTTTGACCTGGAACCACTTTGACCAGGGACCACTTTGACCAGGGATCACTTTGACCAGGGACAACTTTGACCAGAGACAACTTTGACCAGAGACAACTTTGACCAGAGACCACTTTGACCAGAGACAACTTTGACCAGAGACAACTTTGACCAGAGACCACTTTGACCAGGGACCACTTGACCAGGGACCACTTTGACCAGGAACCACTTTGATCAGGAACCACTTGACCAGGGACCACTTTGACGAGGAATCACTTTAACCAGGGACCACGTTGACCAGGGACCACTTTGACCAGGGACCACGTTGACCGGGACCACTTTGACAAGGGACCACTTTGACCAGGGACTACTTGATTAGGGACCACTTTGACCAGGGACCACTTTGACCAGGGACTACTTTGACCAGGGACCACTTGACCAGGAACCACTTGACCAGGGACCACACCACTTGACCAGGGACCACTTTGACCAGGAACCACTTTGACCAGGAACCACTTTGACCAGGGACCACTCTCCAACATTAATACCAAAGGGGTTACGAATCACTGGGTTGCCGTGAGTTTTCCGGGCTGTCTGGCCATGTTCTGGAAGCATTCTCTCCTGACATTTCACCTGCATCTGTGGCAGGTATCCTCAGAGGTTGTGAGGTTTGTTGGGAACTAGGAAGATGGGGTTTATATCTTGAAAGAGGATACTGCCAAGGTGATGCATACCATATCATGCCAGGAAATATGGAAAACACAAGAATGGCCATCAAACTGGAAATAACAACCCACATCTATCCCCATACCAAAAAAGGGAAATGCTAAAGACTGCTCAAACTTCCGTACAGTGACCCTTATTTCTCATGCCAGTAAGGGAAAGCTCAAGATCCTGCAAGGAAGACTCCAGCAAGACATGAAGAGAGAGTTGCCGGATGTTCAAGCTGGGTTTAGAAAAAGCAGAGGAACGAGAGACCCGATGGCCAATATCTGGATGCTGGAGAATGGAGAAAGGCCGGGAGTTTCAGAAAAACATCTATTTCTGCTTCATTGACTAATCTAAAGCCTTGGACTGTGTGGATCATCATAAATTGTGGCAAGTTCTTGGTGGGATGGGCATACCAAATCACCTTGCCTCTCTCCTGAGGAATCTGTATAAGGACCAAGGAGCAACAGTCAGAACTGACCACAGAACAACAGACTGGTCCAAGATTGGGAAAGGCGTACGGCAGGGTTGTCTACTCTCCCCCAACCTATCCAACTTGTATGCAGAACACATCATGCGAGGATGTGCGGGGCTTGACGAATGCAAGGCTGGGGTGAAAATGGCTGGAAGAAACATTAACAACCTCAGATATGCAGATGACACCACTATGATGGCCAAAAGCGAGGAGGAGCTGAGGAGCCTTCTAATCAAGGTGAAAGAAGAAAGGGCAAAAGCTGGGTTGCAGTTAAACATCAGAAAACCAAGAATGATTGACAACTGGGAAATAGAGGGAGAAAACGTGGAGGCCGTGACACGGTTTGTATTTCTAGGTGCAAAGATGAGTGCAGACGCAGAGTGCAGCCAGGAAATCAGGAGATGCTTCCTTGTAGAGAGGAGAGCAAGGACCAATCTCGATAAAATCGTGAAGAGTAGAGACATCACACTGGCAACAAAGATCCACATAGTTAAAGCCATGGTATTCCCCAAAGTCACCTACGGATGTGAGAGCTGGACGAGAAGGAAGGCTGAGCGAAGGAAGATCGATGCTTTTGAGCTGTGGTGTTGGAGGAAAGTTCTGAGAGTGCCTTGGACTGCGAGAAGATCCAACCAGTCCATCCTCCAGGAAATAAAGCCCGGCTGCTCACTGGAGAGAAGGATAGTAGAGGCCAAGATGAAGTCCTTTGGCCACATCATGAGAAGAAAGGAAAGCTTAGAGAAGACAATGATGCTGTGGGAAAAGGAAGGAAAAAGGAAGAGGGGCCGACCAAGGGCAAGGTGGATGGATGGGATCCTTGAAGTGACTGGATTGATCTTGAAGGAGCTGGGAGTGGTGACGGCCGACAGGGAGCTCTGGCGTGGGATGGTCCATGAGGTTCACGAAGAGTCGGAAACAACTGAACGAATGAATGAACAACAACAACACAAGTATACACCGCAAACAAGATCACTATGCTGCTGTTATATTGGATCACATGTCGGACATTTCCCAAGCGTTTAGGATTGTGTTGTTGTTGTTGTTGATGATGATGATGATTATGTTATTATGTTTGCTTGTACCCTGCTTTCTCAAAGCAGCCTACATTGGGACCACCTAAATGTAGTTTGACCCCACTTGAACCGCCATGGCTCAATGCTATGGGATCATGGGATAGGACTACATGATCTTTAGCCATGCAGGTGCCCCACCAAACTACAACTCCCAGGACCTAATCGCATGGAGCCATAGCAGTTTGAGTGATGTGAAGCTGCATTAAATCGACAGTGTAGAATTTGCACCCCAGGAAAGAAAGAGAGGGATTGGTGCACTACATCAGGGTGTGTGCTTCCACACCATCTTGTGCGTCAGTCCCATCGCCTTAAAAGGCCCCCGACAAGGCTATTACTTTGGCGGTGGCTTATTAATCAGACACGCTTTTCTACGCCGTGTCTTTGGGTCCCTGGCAGTGCGCTGGATCTCCCAAGCAAGCCATTTCATTTTGCTTTCCGCGGCTCTGGCTCACGTCGGAGGCCAGTTTATGAATCCCACTCACTTGTCCCTCGGCTGCCATAAGCCACCTTGGTGCAGCTGCCGATATTAAATTGGGAGGGGGAGAGGAGCAGGATCCCCAAAGAACTTGGCAATTACGCCTCGCTCAGGAAAGAAAAAAAGAAGGAAGGAAGGAAGGAAGGAGGGAGGGCAGAAGTAGGTCTAGAGAAAGAAAAGAAAAGAGTGTTTACTCATAGCTGGAATGTGGGGGGAATCAACTCACCATTTAGGCTGTGGAATTCTAGGAAACATAGCTGGGAATGCATGGTCTGGGGGATTCTGGATACTGTCACTCCCAAAGCTACTTTTCCATATCTGAATGGCCTTCAGGTTGACTTTGGCACATGGTGACCCTATGAACGAGAGATCTCCAAGTCAGTGGGTCATTTCAAGCCATGCTGAGGTTGCAGACTCAAGTTGAAGTTGAGTTATGGTGACCCTATGAATGAGGGACCTCCAGATCAGCCCATCAGCTCCAGAATGATTTGGGTCACAACTGGGACTAATGGTGACCCTATGACAGATTGATCTTCAAGTCAGTTGGTCATTTCAAGCCATGCTCAGTTTACAGACTCAAGTCAACATCAGCTTATGGTGACCCTATGAATGAGAGGCGTCCAAGTCATTGGGTCATCCTTAGTCTCACTCAAGTCAATCCAATGCAATCCTGGGAATTGTAGGTTGAAGACTCAAATCAACATTGACTTATGGTGACCCTATGAATGGAAGGCCTCCAAGTCAACCTATCATCCCTAGAACTGCTCAGGTCTTGATGGCTTGAGTCAATGTTGACTTATGATGATGACGATGAATGAGACACCTTCAAGTTGGTAGGTCAGTCATGCCAGATTGGCTCATATTGACTCAAGTCAACGCTGACTTATGGTGACCCTATGAATAAGGGACCTCCAGATCAGCCCATCAGCTTCAGAATGGTTCGGGTCACAACTGGGACTAATGGTGACCCTATGAAAGATGGATCTGCAAGTCAGTTGGTCATTTCAAGCCATGCTCAGTTTACAGACTCAAGTCAACATCAGCTTATGGTGACCCTATGAATGAGAAGGGTCCAAGTCATTTGGTCATCCTTAGTCTCATTCAAGTCAATGCAATGCAATCCTGGGAATTGTAGTTTGAAGACTCAAATCAACATTGACTTATGGTGACCCTATGAATGAAAGGCCTCCAAGTCAACCTATCATCCCTAGAACTGCTCAGGTCTTGATGGCTCGAGTCAATGTTGACTTATGATGATGACGATGAATGAGACACCTTCAAGTTTGTAGGTCAGTCATGCCAGATTGGCTCATATTGACTCAAGTCAATGTTGACTTATGGTGACCCTATGAATGAGGGACCTCCAAATCCGCCCATCAGCCCCAGAATGGTTCGGGTCACAACTGGGACTAATGGTGGCCCTATAAATGATTGACCTTCAAGTCAATTGGTCATTTCAAGCCATGCTCAGTTTACAGACTCAAATCAACATCAGCTTATGGTGACCCTATGAATGAGAGGCGTCAGTTGCTCATTTCAAGCCATGCTCAGGTTGCAGGCTCGCCAATGTCAACTTATGGTGACATTATGCATGAGAGATCTCCAAGTCATTCAGTCATACTTAGTCTTTTTCAGGTCTTGAAGACTTGGGTCAACATTGACTTATGGTGACCCTATGAATGTCAACCTATCACTCTCAGAACTCTTCAAGTCAACCTATCACTCTCAGAACTTCTTAGGTCTTGAAGGCTCAAGTCAACATTGGCTTATGTTGACTTGATGAAAGAGGGATCTCCAAGTTGATTGGTCATCCTAGAATGGCTCATCTTGAGACTCAAATCAACTTCAACTGATGGTAACCTGATGAAGGAGAGAACTCCAAGCCATTCCCAGAACTCTTGAGGTCTTGCAGACTCAAGTAAACTTTGAATTATGGGAACTCTATGAAGGAGGGATCACCAAATCAGGTGGCCAACTCCAAAACCTGAGTTATCTTAAGACTCAAGTCAACTTTGACTTGTGGTGTCCCTATGAATGTGTCATCCTGATCTCAAGTGCCCTGCTCAGCTCTTGCAACTCCAAGCCAGAATTGCTGAGGTCTTGCAGACTCAAGTCAACTTTGAATTATGGGAACCCTATGAAGGAGAGATCACCACATCAGGTGGCCAACTCCAAAACTTGTGTCATCTTAAGACTCAAGTCAACTTTGACTTATGATGACCCTATGAATGTGTCATCCTGATCTCAAGTGCCCTGCTCAGCTCTTGCAAAAAGAGAGCAGCTATGGCTTTGATGATGGAGTCTATCCACCTTTTTGGGGTCTTCTACTTTCAAATCATGTCTTCTCAGGATACAACTAAAGTCTGTTAGAGTGGATCTGAATACAGTTTGACCCCACTTGAAGTGCCACAGCTCAATGCTATGGAGTCCTGGGAGTTTTAGTTTCTCAAGGTCTTCTACTGTCTCTGTCCAAGAGTCCGGATGCCTCATAGAATCATAAAGTTGGAAGAGACCTCACGAGGCATCCAGTCCAACCCGATTCTGCCAAGAAGCAGGAAAATTACATTCAAAGCACCCCTGACAGATGGCCATCCAGCCTCTATTTAAAAGCCTCCAAAGAAGGAGCCCCCACCACACTCCAGGGCAGAGAGTTCCACTGCTGAACATCTCTCACAGTCAGGAAGTTCTTCCTAATGTTCAACAAACTACAACTCCCAGGATTCCATAACATTTACTGATGTGGGATTTGTATCTATTTTGAACTCAACCCCTCCAGAATATACCCAACCTCTGGAATAATTGTTTGTTTATTCCTTTGTTCAGACGTTTGTGCAAAAAACAATGAATGGTCTGCTTTATTCACCCGAAGGATTCCGATCAGGCCTCGCTATATATATATATATCTCCATTTTCCGAAGACGGCAAGAAGAGGGAAGCAAATCAATCTTTTTCCCCTCCAGCTTTAGCATCCTTGTATTTAATGCATTTTTGTGGAGCTGGTTTTATTCATTCATTTATAAACCGCACGTTTCTGGAATTACAAAAAAATACAATAATAATAAGACGCCGAAAGCAGCAAAACAACTTTGAGAAGGCAATCCATCAACGGAGGAGGGGAATATTGCCAACCGGGTGGAAAACCAAACCAAGGAGAGCAATCAGCTGCTGACAAGAAAAGCAGAACCCCTTCATGGGTGCGTCTACACTGTAGACTGAATGCAGTTTGACACCACAATGGCTCAATGCTTTACAATCATGGGAATTGTAGTTTGACAAGCTTTTCAGCAGTCTTCTCTGCCCAAAGAGAAGGTAGAAAGGAGAAAAAGGCAGGGAGGAAAATCTCCCCAGATCTGCCTTAGGATACAGTAAGCTTGCAAAGTTCCTTATGGACTACAACTCCCAGAATCCCAAATATGGAAGTTTCTGGGAGATGTGGTCCAAACCTAAAGCCAACATTTCCACACTTTGGTGAATTGAATAGCTCCTCTGAAAAAGAGAATGTCATGCTTTTTGAAGCTTGCAAGTTGCAGGAGACCACTCTCCTAAGCTGGGAGATTCTGGCAGTTGTAATCCAAACCCATGGTAGAAGTGTGCTGGAGTCTCCTTCTCTGGAGCTTTTAAAGCAGAGATTGGATGGCCATCTGTTTGAGGTGTTTAGATTGCGTTTCCTGGATGCCAGAAAGAGGTTGGACTGGATGGCCTTTGGGGGTAACTTCCAACTCAGTGATTCTACCATGCACTCCCACTCAGCCTTGCCCCATGCTTTTTTGCAACCCACCGGTTGCAGGAAACTGCTTTTCCGGACTACAAATCCCAACATCTTTAGGTTAAGGGAGGCTGGGAGTTGTAGTTCAAACCATAAACTGTCCTTTCCGAGCTCTGGTATGTTGAATAAGGAGAAATGCGGCAATTGCACCATAAGGGAAAGATGAGTTGCTGTGAGTTTTTCAGGCTGTATGGCCATGTTCCAGTAGCAGTCTCTCCTGACATTTCGCCTGCATCTGTGGCTAGCATCCTCAGAGGTTCTGTTGGCAGTGAAGCAAGTGGAGTGTATATATCCCCTGTGGAACAATGTCCAGAGTGGGAGAAAGAACCCTTGTCTGTTGAAAGCAAACACAAATGTTGCAATTAGCAAGCTTTATTAGCATTGAGTAGCCTTGAAGCTGCAAAGTCAATCAGTGAGGGTCTCTGCATAGAGGTCATGAAGCAAATGGAGTGTATACACTTGTGGAATAATGTCCAGGGTGGGAAGAAGAACCCCTTGTCTGTTTAAAGCAAGTGTGGATGTTGCACTTAGCAAGCTTTCCTGTTTCTTGGTGGGGGGATGGATTGCATGGGCTATGAGGTCTCTTCTCTTTGAATTCCACAGCACTGCTGGTCACAACTGACCTCCAGCTGGAGCGCTCAGGGGCCAGGGCTTCCCAGTTCTCAGTGTCTATGCCAGAGTTTTTAAGGTTGGCTTTGAGCCCATCTTTCAGTCTCTTTTCCTGTCCACCAATGTTCCATTTTCTGTTCTTAAGTTTGGAGTAGAGCAACTGCTTTGGGAGACGGTGGCCGGGCATTTGGACAACTTAGTCGGAGTTGATGGCGGAGGACCATCGCTTCAATGCTGGTGGTCTTTGCTTCTTCCAGCACCCTGGCATTTGTTCACTTGTCTTCCCAAGAGATTTGCAGGATTTTCCAGAGGTAGCGCTGATGGAATCGTTCCAGGAGTTGCATGTGACGTCTGTAGACAGTCCACGTTTCACAGGCGTACATCAGGGTTGGGAGGACAATAGCTTTATAGACAAGCACCTTGGTCTCCCTACGGATGTCCCGGTCCTCAAACACTTTCTGCTTCATTTGGAAGAATGTTGCACTCACAGAGCTTAGGCGGTGTTGTATTTCAGTATTGACTTTTGTGAAGAGGCGTCTTGAGTTGGGAATAGAGCAACTGTTTTGGGAGATGGTGATCAGGCATCTGGACAACATGGACAGTCTAGCGGAGTTGGTGGCAGAGGAACATCGGTTCAATGCTGGTGGTCTTTGCTTCTTCTTCCAGCACACTGACATTTGTCCGCTTGTCTTCCCAAGAGATTTGCAGGATTTTCCAGAGGCAGTGCTGATGGAATTGTTCCAGGAGTTGAGTGTGATGTCTGTAGACCACGTTTCACAGGCATATAGCAGAGTTGAGAGGACAATAGCTTTATAAACAACGGATGTCCCGGTCCTCTAACACTCTCTGCTTCATTCGGAAGAATGCTGCACTCGCAGAGCTCAGGCGGTGTTGTATTTCAGTGTCAGTGTTGACTTTTGTGGAGAGGTGGCTGCCAAGGGAGCAGAAATGGCCCACATTTTCTAATGTGTCAACATTAAGCTGTATCTCTGGCATTGGAAAGGGATTGGCTGGTGACTGCTGGAAGAGGACTTTTGTTTTCTCCATGTTCAATGACAGGCGGAGCTTCTCATATGCTTCTGCGAAGGTGTTTAGAGTGGCTTGTAGGTCTTCTTCTGAATGCGCACAGACGACATTGTCATCAGCTTACTGGAGATCTATAAAAGATGTTGTTGAAACCTTGGTTTTGCCAAGGGAATGGAAATTGTCAACATTTTCTAATGTTACATCATTCAGCTGTCTACCATCTGTAGACAGTCCATGTTTCACAGGGTTGGGAGGACAATAGCTTTGTAAACAAGCCCCTTGGTCTCCCTACGGATGTCCCAGTCCCCAAACACTCTCTGCTTCATTCGGAAGAATGCTGCACTCGCAGAGCTCAGGAGGTGTTGTATTTCAGTGTCAATGTTGACTTTTGTGGAGAGGTGACTGCCAAGGTAGCTGAAATGGTCAACATTTTCTATTGTTACACCATTAAGCTGTCTACCATCTGTAGACAGTCCACGTTTCGCAGGTATCATTGTTGACTTTTGTGGAGAGGCGGCAGCCAAAAAACCCCTTGACATGGAAGCCCTTGAACACCATTGCTTGGGCTTTCCCGGCCTAATGGTCATCTGAGTGCCTGCATGCATGTGAATGTATGACAAAGGTGCAGATATGTGGGTCCCAAGTGAGTGGGTTTTAATACAGAGTGGGTTTCTCCTGCTTGGCCCAGTTTGCACCCACTCACCCACCCACCCACCACCCAGCAGCTTTGAGGGCTAAGCTGTAGTTAATGAGGCCGCCTGTTCTTTGCGACTTGACAAGCCCCGGTCTGGCCGCCGCGTCAAGAGCCGGACTTCGTGGGAGGCGCAGAATTCAATCTATATGCAAATGGGCATGCCAAAAAGAGAGGGGAGGGGGGGGATAAGAAAATTAGTGGCACCGGGGCTGATTGGATCCACAGTAATGTAAAGAGACAGAACACGTGTAGATGGCGCGGAGGGGAGGCCGGCGGTCGGGTCTGAGCAGCTGGAACACAGACAGAGAGAGAGTTGGATGAAGCACCAGGGATGCCTTTCCTTCTCAGAGCGAGGAGGATGGGCATTGCAGGACTTGTATCTTTGACCCTCCTGGTTCTCAAAGGCTTTCAAGGCCAGAATCACTGGGTTGCTGTGAGTTTTCTGGGCTGTATGGCCATGTTTCAGTAGCACTCTCTCCTGACATTTCGCCTGCATCTGTAGCTAATGGCATCTTCAGAGGTCTCTTGGCAGTGAAGCAAGTGAAGTGGATATATATATATAAATCCTGATATTGTGTAAGCTTTCCCAGTTGTTTCTCTTCAATCCTGCTGTTGCTTGGTTTGCAACATCGACAATCCATACTTGGTTTTTTTAACACGATCGTGAAGTCAGGAGTCTTGTGCTCCAAAAGTCTAACAGTCTGAATTTGGAATAATAATAATAATAATAATAATAATAATAATACCCCACTTTATCTCTCCCAAATTAGACTATGAGCCAACTGAGAGTCTATCGTATGAACAACAACAACAACAACATGGTATCGATGAAGCTCCATGAGTGCCTGTCAACTGAGAGGCCATTGTACTACTAATAATATTGATAATAATAATAATAATAATAATAATGTAGACTCTGCAAGGAAACAGATGAAACAATAGATCCCATCCTCAGCTGCTGCAAGAAGATTGCGCAGACAGACAGACTCCAAGCAGAGGCACAACACCGTTGCTCAGATGATTCATTGGAACTTGTGCCACAAATCCCAACTTACTGCGACAAAGGTGGGTTCACAAGCTGGAAAAAGTTGCAGAGAATGAACACGCCTCTGGGACTTGAACACGCCAAACTCCTCTGGGTCTTCTGGATTCAGATAGACAGAGTTTTGGAGCACAATACTCCTGACCTCATGATCGTGTTGAAAAACAAAGTAGGGATCGACGATGTCGCAATCCCAGGTGACAGCAGGATTGCAAAGAAACAACTGGAAAAGCTGACACAATATGAGAATTTAACGATCGAACTGCAAAGACTCTGGCACAAGCCAGTCAAGGTGATCCCAGTGGTGATCAGCACACTGGGTGCAGTGCCTAAAGACCTTGGCCTGCACTTAAACACAATTGGCGCTGACAAGGTTACCATCTGCCAGCTGCAAAAGGCCACCTTACTGGGTTCTGCACACATTATTCGCCGATACATCACACAGTCCAAGACACTTGGGAAGTGTCCGACGTGTGATCCAATTCAACAGCCAGCAGAGTGTCTGCTGTGGACTCATCTTCTGTTTCAAATAATAATAATAATTAATAATAATAATAAATCACCCAGTCCTAGACACTTGGGAAGTGTTCGACGTGTGATCGAATTCAACAGCCAGTAGAGTGTCTGCTGTGGACTCATCTTGTGGTGTTTCAAATATAATAATAATAATAATAATACGTTATGTCCCAATCCTCTTGGGTGCCAGTTAACTGAGAGTCAACTATATGACTGCTGGCTCCGCTGGAATCGGAGATTGGAGATTAATAAATGCAGATGTCAAGGCCAACATCTAACATTTGGAGAATGCCAAGGCTGCTGTCTTCAAAATGGCAACTCAGATACCATCGTAAAGTTGTGTGCGTTTCCGTATTGAAATTTCCTATTTAATCTTGGCTGTTTACCGATAAGCCGGTCTTTGTATTAGCATCCGGAACCTATTTGTGGGTTCTATCCCAGGCATACATCTGTATGGAAACATATGCATTTTCTTCTATTTTGGGGAGGAAATGCATTTCCTTTCGGAAGCGAGAGGGTTGGTGAGTTGGCTGTTTTTTCTTCTTCTTCTCCTCCTGAAAGCATATGTCGATGGCAACGTGGAGGAAATTTTAATTTGTTATTTGGAGAGGAAACTAGAGCAGGCCTGCAAGTGCTGAAAAGCCCGCCTGCGTCCAAAAAGGGATGCATTATTTCGAGGAATTCAAACTCCGGCAAACCTCAAAGCGTGGTTTTCAAACTTCTGGCTTTCAAGAAACCCTTTCTTCGATGATTCAAGGGAAAGAGTGACCGTTTGATCAGGGAAATCCGGCACAAAGAGGACGATTTCAAGCAAGTCAGGGCTCTATCTGGCTTTTTTTTTCTCTACGGGGCAATGAATCCACTTTAGGTTTTATTTGGGAGGAACTGTCCAAGGTTCTGAGCTATAGCTCTGCATTTTGGATAGCTCCTTTCCAATCTTCAATAAAGTATGTGTGTATGTGTGTGTATGTATGTGTGTGTGTGTTACTTTACTTACTTACTTACTTACTTAGGTGATCCCTTGTAGTCCGAGCAGGGGCGGCTCGTCCATTACGCGAAGTAAGCGGTCGCAGAACACTTTTTTTTTGCCAGGGGCGCAGAGGCGCCTCTGTAAATGCCCCTCGACCACCACTTGAGGAGCGCCCCCTCAGCTCACAACAGCTTAGCAGTCCGGGGGGAGTCTCGGCTTTCTTGTCTTGCTGCTGGGCGATCCTCTTCCCAAAGGGGCCGGGCCCTTGAGCCTCGCCTAGCCCCTCTCGTTCCTGCTCCACCCGGCCACCGGGTGCGTGAGCAGAGCCGGCACTCAATCGTTCTCTGCGTTCGATCCCTTCCCCATGACTGGCTCCCTTTCCCGATCCTCTGGCGCTCCACCCGCCTCCTCTCCTCTCCCCAATCCTGCTTCGGGTCCGGAGGCATGTCTGAAGACCCCAGCATGCGCACCAAAAGTCGCCTCTTCTCCTGTCTTTCTCTTCAACCATTGGGACCAAGAGAGAGAGAGAGAGAGCCCCTCCGGCTGGAGGTATCTCCCACCTCCGCTCCCTCCTTTGTTTTTGCACCTACCTTCAGGAAAGGTGGGCATCTCCACCTCTCTCTCTCTCTCTCTTGGTCCCAATGGCTGAGGAGAAAGTCAGAAGAGGTGACACATGCTGGAGTCTTCAGGCACGCCTCCGGACCCAAAGCGGGCCAGGCAAGGGAACAAATGCGGCAAGTGTAGTTACTGGGATGTATAGTTCACCTACAATCAAAGAGCATTCTGAACTCCACCAATGATGGAATTGAACCAAATATGGCACACAGAACTCCCACGACAAACAGAAAATATATATCAATGACTGGTTGGGGGGGGGGGGGGGCGGCGCCAAAATACTGTTTGCTTACCGTTGAAAATTACCTAGGGCCGCCTCTGAGTCTGAGGATGATGGCCCTCCAAGGTCGGTGTCCTGGTGATGGGTCCGTAGGTGACTGTGGAGCCCTATTCTTGACCTGCATGTTCTCCCGCAGTGAGGACATCAATTTCCAGGTGGAAGGCAGTCCCGGTCGGGGTTGGCTTGATGCGCCTTCCTCTTGGCACATTTCTCTCTTTCGCCCTCCATTCATGCCTCTTCAAATTCTACAGCACTGCTGGTCACAGCTGACCTCCAGCTGGAGCGCTCAAGGGCCAGGGCTTCCCAGTTCTCAGTGTCTATGTCATCTGTCAGCTGCAAAAGGCCAGCCTACGTGGATCTGCGCCATTATTCGTCAATACATTACACGGTCCTAGACACTTGGGAAGTGTCCGACATGTGATCCAATACAAAAGCCAGCATAGTGATCTTGCGTGCTGTGTACTAATCTTGTTGTGTAACCAAATAATAATAATAATGATGATGATGATGATGTTGCATACCAGGTGACAGTAGATTGAAGAGAAACATTTGGAAAAGCTGACACGATATGAGGATTTAAATATTGAACTACAAAGACTCTGGCACAAGCCATTCAAGGGGGTCCCAGTGGGAATCGGCACACTGGGTGCAGTGCTTCAAGGTTTTGGCCTGCACTTA
This sequence comes from Anolis sagrei, assembly GCF_037176765.1. Lineage (NCBI taxonomy): Eukaryota > Metazoa > Chordata > Lepidosauria > Squamata > Anolidae > Anolis > Anolis sagrei. The sequence continues at coordinate 79,781,548 of NC_090035.1, read as the reverse complement.
AACACAATTGGCACTGACAAAATTGCCACCTGTCAGCTGCAAAAGGTCACCCTACTGGAATCTGCACACTTGGGAAATGTCCGACATGTGATCCAATACAAAAGCCAGCATAGTGATCTTGCGTGCTGTGTACTAATCTTGTTGTGTAATCAAATAATAATAATAATAATAATAATAATAATAATAATAATAATGGATGTTGCGTACCAGGTGACAGCAGGATTGAAGAGAAACATTTGGAAAAGCTGACACGATATGAGGATTTAAAGATCAAACTGCAAAGATTCTGGCACAAGTCAGTCAAGGGGGTCCCAATGGTGATTGGCACACTGGGTGCAGTGCCTCAAGGCCTTGGCCTGCACTTAAACACAATTGGCACTGACAAAATTGCCATCTGCCAGGTGCAGAAGGCCACCTTACTGGGATCTGCATGCAGTATTCGCCGATACATCACTTCACTTCACTTAGGCGATCCCTCATTGGCCAAGTAGGATAGTCTTCCAGGATCAGTGTTCTGGTGGGTCCGTAGGTGACTGTGGAGCCCTATTCTTGACCTGCATCTTCTCCCGGATTGAGTGCATTGGTTTCCAGGTAGAAGGTGGTCTCGGTCAGGGTTGGCTTGATGCACCTTCCTCTTGGTACGTTTTTCTCTTTCGCCCTCCATTCGTGCCTCTTCAAATTCTGCAGCACTGCTGGTCACAGCTGACCTCCAGCTGGAGTGCTCAAGGGCCGTAGGGCTTCCCAGTTTTCAATGTCTATGCGATAGTTTTTCAGGTAGGCTTTGAGCCCATCTTTCAATCTCTTTTCCTGCCCACCAACTTTCCGTTTTCCGTTCTTGAGTTCGGATACATCACAGGGTACTTGGGAAATGTCCGACGTGTGATCCAATACAACAGTTATCAGAGTGTCTGCTGTGGACTCATCTTGTGGTGTTTCAAATATAATAAGAATAAGAATAAGAATGAAAGAACAGTCAGTTTGTGCCTATGCGTGTATTTCTATGTCTTCCATTTGCGTGTTGACTTATTGCGACCCCATCCATTTCATAAAGTCTTCTTAGGCAAAAAGACTTTGACGTGGTTTTGCCAGTTTCCTCCGAGAGCAAAGGGAGACCCCCTTTTTGGAGTGCAACCCCCAGAATCCTAAATTGGGACTTCTCCTTATCCAAGCTCTGTATGTTGAATCCCTTTGCAGAAGAAGCGATTTCTTGCTCCATATTGGCACTTCTATGCGCCAAATCCCTTTCGTGTTGATTCCCGGCGTGGGGTTCCCAAGTGATGTTTGCATTGGACCGTGGAAAGAAGATCCTGTTGTTGTTCCTCCTCCTCCTTCCTCCTCTGAGAAAGCCTGTCAGGAAGAATAACGCAGCCGTGAGAGCTTGGTGTGTGTTTTTCCCCCTGGCAGCTCTGCGTCCTGAAGTGTTCCGGGGAAGATAAACACACAAGCAGAAACCTGTGGGGTTTTTCTGCCCTTAAAAATGCATTTGTCTATGGAGGGAAGGTTGCGAAGTGGAGGAAATGTGGGCTTCCAGGTGCAAATCAAAGAGAATAGTGTCTGGATCGAGGGAAGACACAGTCCCACTCTCTTCTACTTTGGTGAAACCTCCCCATGCAGTCATGCCGGCCACATGACCTTGGAGGTGTCTACGGACAACGCTGGCTCTTCGGCTTAGAAATGCAGATGAGCACCACACCCCAGAGTCAGACATGACTGGACTTAATTTCAGGGGACTACCTTTACCTACCTTACCCCTGGATTGATCTGAGTTTTCTGGGCTCTATGGCCATGTTCCAGCAGCATTATCTTCTGACGTTTCACCTGCATCTGTGGCTAATGGTATCTTCAGAGGTTCTGTTGGCAGTGAGGCAAGTGGAATGTCCCTGGTGGGAGAAAGAAACCTTGTCTGTTTAAAGCAAGTGTGAATGTTGCAATGAGCAAGCATTGAGTAGCCTTGCAATTGTAAAGTCAATCAGTGAGGATCTCTGCATAGAGGTTGTGAAGCAAGTGGAGTGTATATATATCTGTGGAATAATGTCCAGGGTGGGAGAAAGAAACCTTGCCTGTGTGAAGCAAGTGTGAACGTTGCAATGAGCAAGCTTGAACAGCACTGAGTAGCCTTGCAGTTGCAAAGTCAATCAGTGAGGGTCTCTGCATAGAGGTTGTGAAGCAAGCTGAGTGTATATATATCTGTGGAATAATGTCCAGAGTGGGAAAAAGAACCCTTGTCTGTTTAAAGCAAGTGTGAATGTTGCAATGAGTAAGCTTGAACAGCATTGAGTAGCCTTGCAGCTGCAAAGTCAATCAATGAGGGTCTCTGCATAGAGGTTGTGAAGCAAGTGGAGTGTATATATATCTGTGGAATAATGTCCAGGGTGGGAGAAAGAAACCTTGTCTGTTTAAAGCAAGTGTGAATGTTGCAATGAGCAAGCATTGATTAGCTTTGCAGTTGCAAAGTCAATCAGTGAGGGTCTCTGCCTAGAGGTTGTGAAGCAAGTGGGGGTGTATATATATCTATGGACTAATGTCCAGGGTGGGAGAAAGAAACCTTATCTGTTTAAAGCAAGTGTGAATGTTGCAATGAGTAAGCTTGAACAGCATTGAGTAGCCTTGCAGCTGCAAAGTCAATCAGTGAGGGTCTCTGTATAGAGGTTGTGAAGCAAGTGGAGTGTATATATATATATATGTGGAATAAAATCCAGGGTGGGAGAAAGAACTCTCGTCTGTTTAAAGCAAGTGTGAATGTTGCAATGAGAAAGCACTGAGTAGCCTTGCAGTTGCAAAGTCAATCAGTGAGGGTCTCTGCCTAGAGGTTGTGAAGCAAGTGGGGGTGTATATATATCTATGGACTAATGTCCAGGGTGGGAGAAAGAAACCTTATCTGTTCAAAGCAAGTGTGAATGTTGCAATGAGTAAGCTTGAACAGCATTAAGTAGCCTTGCAGCTGCAAAGTCAATCAGTGAGAGTCTCTGCATATTGGTTGTGAAGCAAGTGGAGTGTATATATATCTGTGGAATAATGTACAGGGTGGGAGAAAGAACTCTTGTCTGTTTAAAGCAAGTGTGAATACTGCAATTAGCAAGCTTGAATAGCATTGAATAGCCATGAAACTTCAGAGTCCATCAGTGAGGGTCTCTGCATAGAGGTAGCTTGGATGTTGTTGCCTGGAGGCATCCTCTGTTTGGGAGGTATTTGCTGGCACTTGATTGCTTGCTTTCTAGAGTTGTTCACATGAATCAAAGAACACAAAAGGCACTGCAGGCTAAGTAAACCACTCTGACACTGGGAACAGGGTGCCTCCAGGCAACAACAGTCAAGCTACCTCTATGAAGATATCCTCACAGATTGACTTTGCAAACTTCATGGCAACTAAATGCTAGCCTTTGTTGTCTGGAGACATCCTGTGCTTCAGAGGTGTTAACTGGTCTTTGATTGCTTGTGTTGTAGCACAGCAAGAGTCTGAGGATTTGTCAGAGAACAAGAGGATGTTGGGTTTCAAAATGAGGAGTCTGTGTGATCGGAGAGAATTGCAGGCAGATGAGACCAAGGCAGAGAAAGCCGATATTTTGGATTCCAGTCCTGGTTCCCAAGCTACCGGGGAAAGTGAAAGTCCTTGTGCTGATGGGCAGTTTTCCTGGGAAACTAGATTAGGCCTGAGAACAGAGGGAGTAAATAATTGCAAATGGAACAATATAGATAACATTGAAAAGGCAATAACTAAGAGGATGTGGGAACCAGTTAGGAATTATTTAGAGAATGTGCTAAGATGTGGAGTGGAAAAATTAAGACTGAGATTGATACATCGCTTTGGTTACATCCTGTTTAGATTACTGCAACGCTCTCTACATGGGGCTGCCTCTGAAGACTGCCCGGAAGCTGCAGCTAGTCCAACGCTCGGCAGCCAGATTACTAACGGGTGCTGGGTACAGGGAGCATACAACCCCTCTGTTACGCCAGCTCCACTGGCTGCCGATTAGCTTCCGAGCACAATTCAAAGAGCTGGTTTTGACCTACAAAGCCCTAAACGACTCTGGCCCTGTCTGAACGGATTCTCCCCTATGAACCATCAAGGTCTTTAAGATCTTCCGGGGGAGCCCTGCTCTCGATCCCACCACTGTCACAATTGCGGTTGGTGGGGACGAGAGACAGGGCCTTCTCGATGGTGGCTCCCCAGCTTTGGAACTCCCTCCCACAGGAGATTAGAACTGCTCCCTCCCTCCTGACGTTCAGGAAGCAAACAAAGACTTGGCTATGGAATGTGGCCTTTGACAACTGAGTCAACTCTGGTCCACATGGAAGGAGAATGAGTAACTGTGAATTATGACCATGAATGTTTTTGTTGACCTGGCTGTGTAATTGTGATGATGACGATGTTGCGTTGTAATATGTTTTTAACGTGTAATGATAATGCATTGTGTGGTTTGTATTTTGTATATGAACACATGTTGTGAACCGGATCTAAGTCCCTCCTGGAGGTGGGAAGATCGGTATAGAAAACTTTTAAATAAATAAATAAACAAATAATATTTCAAATGCAACTTCTATAGTTTGCTGTATAAATTGCATTTACAAGGAGGGGAGGGTGGGAGTGGGATAAAATAATAAGATAACATTTTTTTTTGAAAGAGAACAAGGAGTAAAAAAACATACAAACTAGATATTCTCACAGAATCTGTGAGAAGACCTTGAAGTCCAGGTGTATTCGGCATGATGTCATGGGTGCCCGGATGGGCGTAAATTAAGTAGTCTGGCTTCAAGCCCCTCAGAGGATACAACATTGCTAAAGGATGATTTTCCTGTCTCTGCTCTCAAGTTCATGATTCAACTTGAGGAGTCTGTACTTTTTTTTTGTAAGGGTTTGCCTGGGAAGAAGTTCCTCTGATGGGTGAAAAGGCATTTCAGAGCTAGAGTGCAACAGCTTCTTTTGTTTCTGAGTGGTGTTCATTATTGACTGTCTTGATTCTGGTCTTGATTCATCTTTATTAATGACTTAGATGAAGGGCTAGAAGGCAGGATCATCAAGTTTGCAGACGACACCAACTTGGGAGGGAGAGCCAATACTGCAGAGGACAGGAGCAGGATTCAAAACGATCTTGACAGATTAGAGAGATGATGGGCCAAAACTAACAAAATGAAGTTCAACAGGGACAAATGCAAGATACTCCACTTTGGCAGGAAAAACAAAATGCAAAGATACAGAATAGGGGACAATGCCTGGCTTGAGAGCAGTACGTGTGAAAAAGATCTTGGAGTCCTCGTGGACAACAAGTTAAACATGAGCCAGGAATGTGAGGTGGCGGCAAAAAAAGCCAATGGGATTTTGGTCTGCATCAAGAGGAGCATAGTGTCTAGGTCCAGGTAAGTCCTGCTCCCCATGCTCTATTCCGCTCTGGTTAGACCACACCTGGAATATTGTGTCCAATTCTGGGCACCACAATTCAAGAGAGATATTGACAAGCTGGAATGTGTCCAGAGGAGGGCAACTAAAATTATCAAGGGTCTGGAGAACAAGCCCCATGAGGAGCGGCTTAAGGAGCTGGGCATGTTTACCTTGAAGAAGAGAAGGCTGAGAGGAGATATGATAGCCATGTATAAATATGTGAGAGGAAGCCACAGGGAGGAGGGAGCAAGCTTGTTTTCTGCTTCCTTGGAGACTAGGACGCAATGGAACAATGGCTTCAAACTACAAGAGAGGAGATTCCATCTGAACATTAGGAAGAACTTCCTGACTGTGAGAGCCGTTCAGCAGTGGAACTCTCTGCCCCGGAGGGAGTGTGGTGGAGGCTCCTTCTTTGGAAGCTTTTCAACAGAGGCTGGATGGCCATCTGTCAGGGGTGATTTGAATGCAATATTCCTGCTTCTTGGCAGAATGGGGTTGGACTGGATGATGGCCCAGGAGGTCTCTTCCAACTCTTTGATTCTATGATTCTATGACTCTATGGTGCTTTTTAATACTAGTGACCTGATTTTGTTCATTTTCATGGTTTCCTCCTGTTTGGGCCCTTCCACACCGGCCTGTATCCCAGGATATCAATGCAGGAAATCCCACATTATCTGAGTGTGGACTCAGATAAGCCAGTTCAAAGCAGATATTGTGGGATTTTTTGCCTTGATATTCTGGGATATAAGGCTGTGTCTTGCAAACATTATGGATCCCCACAATACATTTCGGCATGCAGAATGCCCCAAAGAAGGGAAGAAAATATGTTTCAATGACTCCAGCTGTTATCCTGATGATAGCAAGCTTTTGAATGACACAGGGTTATTGGTTCTGCTTTGGGACGTTTCTGTGCCACTAGCAGCTTTGGGGAGAAAAAGATCCAAAAACAGAAGAGGGGAGCTCTATTAATATCTTTGCTGAGCCAGACAGCCAGGCTTAATCCCTGGCTGGAAATGCTGAGTTTCCCAAAGCTCCCCAAAACTGGGTTACAGCCAGGGACACGCTCTTTGGGAAACAAAAAAAGAAGACGAGACACTCAATGGAGAGATCCTCGCTGAATATGCTTTTGAGCAAGAGCCAAGATGTGGACAATAGGATAAGTACGTTGGGAGATCAGGGTTTAAATCCCCACTTGGACATTGAAACTCATTTGGTGACTCTCAGGAGGACAAAGGTCATCCTAAGGACTTCCATGACTGAGCAGGGATTTGAACTCTGGTCTCTGGAATCTCAGGGTGCATTCACACTGTCGAATTAAGGCAGTTTGATACCACTCGACTGCCGTGGTTCAATGCTAGGGAATCATGGCAGTTGAAGAGACTTAAAAAGCAAAACCAATAAATATACCATTATATATACACACACACATACATATGCAAACACACACACATATATACACACAAACACACTATATACACATATACACAATGATATACACACACATATACCCACACAAAACACATATACACAGACTGGGCCACAGCAACGTGTGGCAGGGGATGGTTAGTATTTCTATAAAATGAATTTTATATCATGTTTTAAAATGGATTTTATAGCTTTAATTGTGATTCTATTGATATAGAATCATAGAATCAAAGAATCAAAGAGTTGGAAGAGACCTCATCAATAGCTGTTCAGCAGTGGAACTCTCTGCCCTGGAGTGTGGTGGAGGCTCCTTCTTTGGAAGCTTTTAAACAGAGGCTGAATGGCCATCTGTCAGGGGTGATTTGAATGCAATATTCCTGCTTCTTGGCAGAATGGGGTGGGCTGGATGGCCCATGAATAATAGAATCCTAGAATCAAAGAGTTGGAAGAGACCTCCTGGGCCATCCAGTCCAACCCCATTCTGCTAAGAAGCAGGAATGTTGCATTCAAATCACCCCTGACAGATGGCCATCCAGCCTCTGTTTAAAAGCTTCCAAAGAAGGCGCCTCCACCACACTCCGGGTCAGAGAGTTCTGCTGCTGAACGGCTCTCACAGTCAGGAAGTTCTTCCTCATGTTCAGATGGAATCTCCTCTCTTGTAGTTTGAAGCCATTGTTCCGCGTCCTAGTCTCCAAGGAAGCAGAAAACAAGCTTGCTCCCTCCTCCCTGTGGCTTCCTCTCACATATTTATACATGGCTATCATATCCCCTCTCAGCCTTCTCTTCTTCAGACTAAACATGCCCAGCTCCTTAAGCCGCTCCTCATAAGGCTTGTTCTCCAGACCCTTGATCATTTGAGTCGCCCTCCTCTGGACACATTCCAGCTTGTCAATATCTCTCTTGAATTGTGGTGCCCAGAATTGGACACAATATTCCAGGTGTGGTCTAACCAAAGCGGAATAGAGCATGGGGAGCATGACTTCCCTAGATCTAGACACTAGGCTCCTCTTGATGCAGGCCAAAATCCCATTGGCTTTTTTTGACGCCACATCACATTCCTGGCTCATGTTTAACTTCCTGTCCACGAGGACTCCAAGATCTTTTTCGCACGTACTGCTCTCAAGCCAGGCCTCATCGTCCCCCATTCTGTATCTTTGCATTTCGTTTTTTCTACCTATATATATATGTTGTTGTTTTGTTGATGTATTTGGGCTCGGCCTCTTGTAAGCCGCACCAAGTCCTTCGGGAGATGGTAGCGGGGTATAAATAAAGGTTTATTATTATTACTAGCTGTCCCCTGCCACGTGTTGCTGTGGCCCAGTCTGGTGATCTGGAAAATAAAGTAAAGAGAAAGTGTTGGTTTCTAATATATGTAATTTCCTTATGCTTGTGGGTAAACAGTATTTCTTGTTGTTTCTTTTTCAGTGCTGATGTGGAGATTGTTCGGTTTGCTTACTCTGGAACATGCAACATATAATTGTCCTTCTTTAGGGGTCCCTTTCAAATCTATTATACTATATCTGTCATATACGTGTATATGTATGTTTGTGTGTGAATCATATATAGTATTTTCTGTTGGTCATGGAGGTTCTGTGTGGGAAATTTGGCCCAATTCCATCGTTGGTGGAGTTCAGAATGCTCTTTGATTGTAGATTAACTATAAATCCCAGCAACTACAACTCCCAAATGTCAAGGTCTATTTTCTCCAAACTCCATCTGTGTTCACATGCAGGCATATTGACTATCTGTGCCAAGTTTGGTCCAAATCCCTCACTGTTTGAGTCCACAGTTCTCTCTAGATGTAGGTAAACTACAACTCCAAAACTCAAGGTCAGTGGCCACCAAACCCTTCTAGTATTTTCTGTTGGTCAAGGGAGTTCTGTGTGCCAAGTTTGGTTCAATACCATTGTTGGTGGAGTTCATAATGCTCTTTGAGTGTAAGTGAACTATAAATCCCAGTAACTACAACTCCCAAATGTCAAGGTCTATTTCCCCAAATTCCACCTGTGTTCATATTTGGGTATATGGAATATTTGTGCTGAGTTTGGTCCAGGCCCATCATCGTTTGCGTCCACAGTGCTCTCTGGATGTCTATTTCCCCAAATTCCACCTGTGTTCATATTTGGGTATATGGAATATTTGTGCTGAGTTTGGTCCAGGCCCATCATCGTTTGCGTCCACAGTGCTCTCTGGATGTCTATTTCCCCAAATTCCACCTGTGTTCATATTTGGGTATATGGAATATTTGTGCTGAGTTTGGTCCAGACCCATCATTGTTTGCGTCCACAGTGCTCTCTGGATGTAGGTGAACTACAACTCCCAGTGTCAAGGTCAATGCCCACCAAATCCTTCTGGTGTTTTCTGTTGGTCATGGGAATCCTGTGTGCCACGTTTGGTTCAATTCCATCATTAGTGGAGTTCAGAATGCTCTTTTATTGTAGGTGAACTATAAATCCCATCAAAAACAACTCCCAAATGACAAAATCATAATTTTTTGAGTGATGGTCACTCCTTGTGTTGTGAAATGTTCTGCTGCTAAATTTGGTGTGATTTCGTTCATTGGTTCTTTTGTTTTTAAGGAACTCATTATGCACAGAGCATTTATATATAGATAGATTATTATAATTATTATATGGATAGCATCTTCGAATGCTTATGTAAGGCCACCCTGAGTCCCTTTGTGGGGAGAAGGGCGGGATAGAAATGTAATAAATAAATAAATACATAAAATATTAAACACACGGGATAAGAATGAAAACACAGGACATGAGTTTAACATTTATGCTTAAAGCCAGCAGGAAGGAAAGGGAAAAGGATCCAGATGATGGGCTGCCAGAGGCTGGATCTACATTGCCACAGCATGCAGTTTGAAACTATATTGTGTGGCAATGTGCATCCAGCCAAAGCTCACCCTGTTCTGTCGCCGGTGGACTTGAAATGAAGTGATTTTAAGAGAGGATGTATGGCTTGGATCCAGCAGGAAGCCAGGGGCCCCAAAAAGAAGCCTTTAGAGAAATTTCCCTTATTAAACAGTCTTTATGAGGCTTGAGCTAAAAAATATATGAGTCTTTTATTGATGAACAAACAGGAATTGTAGACCTCACCTCTGAGGATGCTTGCCATAGATGCAGGCGAAACGTCAGGAGAAATGCCTCTAGAACATGGCCATATAGCCCGAAAAAACCCACAAGAACTGAGGAATTGTAGAGTTTTCTAAACAGTCTCTTGGCTCTTGCAATCTTGTTCACAGGAAACAGGCACTATCTTCAAAAACCTTGTTCAAAGGAAAATTCCCCTTTCTAGCTCCTCCCAGGCTGCTGTGAACCTAAACCTAACTGATTTGAATCCACTACCAGCTGAACTGTGTCTCAGAACCGAGTAGATGTACCAACAGGCCTGTAATCACTTAGCTACTTTGATGGTTAGAGCTGTTATTCCCTCCGGAATTCCTCAGGGCTGTAAGGCTGTTTCCCCGGAACCTTTGGGAATCTTTGGAGGCTCTCAAGACTGTTCTCCCCCAGAAAGTCTTAAGGGACGAAGCCTTTGCACAGGAGGACGTCTGTATACATCCTCTGCATTGACTTCCTTTGCTGAGACCAGAGGCGGCCCTAGGTAATTTTTTAATGGTAAGCAAACAGTATTTTGCCCCCCCCCCCCCAACCAATCATTGATATATATTTTCTGTTCGTCGTGGGAGTTCTGTGTACCATATTTGGTTCAATTCCATCATTGGTGGAGTTCAGAATGCTCTTTGATTGTAGGTGAACTATACATCCCAGTAACTACACTTGCCGCACTTGCTCCTTTGCCTGGCCCGCTTTGGGTCCGGAGGCATGCCTGAAGACCCGGCGTGTGCACCAAAAGTCACCTCTTCTCCTGACTTTCTCCTCAGCTATTGGGACCAAGAGAGAGAGAGAGGTGGAGATGCCCACCTTTCCTGAAGGTAGGTGCAAAAACAAAGGAGGGAACGGAGGTGGGAGATACCTCCAGCCAGAGGGTCTCTCTCTCTCTCTCTCTTGGTCCCAATGGCTGAAGAGAAAGTCAGGAGAAGAGGCGACTTTTGGTGCGCACGCTGGGGTCTTCGGACACGCCTCCGGACCCGAAGAGGGCCAGGCGCGGCAGTTCCGCCCCTTGGCCCACCCGTGGATTGGAGAGAGGAGGCGGGTGGAGCGCCGGGGGATCGGGAAAGGTAGCCGGTCATGGGGAAGGGATCGAACGCGGAGAACGATTGAGCGCCGGCTCTGCTTGCTGTTGTGAGCTGAGGGGGTGCTCCTCAAGTGGCAGTCGAGGGGCATTTACAAAGGCGCCTCTGCGCCCCTGGCAAAAAAAAGTGTTCTGCGACCGCTTACTTCGCGTAATGTATGAGCCGCCCCTGGCTGAGACTAACTGAAAGATGGCTCCTTCCCTCCAAAAAACCCAGAGAGGGGCGGGACCAGGGATCCTAACTATAATAGACAGGTGGCTTGCCCTATGATTGCAAACTATAACAGGAAGCCACCCTGCTGCAAAATCCCAAGCCTGGGATTGCAAACCAACATTTAATTCAAAGCAAATAAATTTGGAGCTCCTGGAACAGCTGTTCCAGAACACACCCTCCTTCAAGGAGGTTGAAAGGGGGCAGGGTGCCTTTAAGAAATCGAAGGGGTGTGACCTGCCTTATCCCTTCCCCTTTATTTGCATATTCATGAGTCAGGAAGACATCCCCCTCCCACTTTTTGGTACCCAGCAGAGAAGGAAGGAAGGGAGGAAGGAAGGAAAGCGGCCTGGATCCTGCATCCCTCTCCATCTCTGGCCAAGAGGCAAACCAAAAAGGGAGCGAGCTGGAGAGAGAAAAGCTTGGCCTGGGTTCGAGCCATGCCTCCCAACCGTGTCTGCTGGTTAGAGTCGATCATATCGATGCTGGGAATGGAGGAGGATCTGACTCAGCTGGAAGGAGCATCTTAAGAGTAGGCATTCTCTTTGCCTTCCTTCCCTGTTTGTATTCCTGCCTGGCTTCTCATCTGTTGACCCCAAAGCTTAGCTCTGCCCTCCTTTGGCACCACTAACTCCATTCCAAAGAGGCACAAAAAGGCATTGGGTTGGTGCTCGGCGTGGGATGCCAACCGTGGGCGTCGGCCGAGGCGCCTCCCTTCGCCAAGCAACGAGGAGGAGGAGGAGGAAGGAGGAGGAAGAGAAGGAGGAGGAAGAAGAAGAGGAGGGGGAGAGAAGAAGCCGGCCTCTGAGGTTGGGAAAGCCGGGTTGGTGCTCCTGAGCCGGCGAGAACCGGAACGTGGGCGCCGCCTCTCCAAACACCTCTCCATCCTTTGCCAGCTCTCCATCCTTTCGCCAAGGACGATTTAGGCCGGGGGAGGGGGACACAAAGGGAGACAGAACCCCTCTCTCTTTGTGTGTGCATTTTGGGGGGGCTGCTTCAAACCTTTTCTTGTCTCCAAGGAAGAGAAAGCAGAGAGAGAGAGAGACAGACAAGAGAGAGCCGTGCGCCCTTGCTGATTTTACGCGACTCCTTTTTACGCGACTCCTTTTTGCGCCTTTGTGCGCCTCGCCTTTTCCTCTCCCAATCTGACACCCTCCGATTCGGATTATCGGGAAGACCCGTTGCCATTAGAACCTCCCATGCCTTGGCATTTAAAAAAAACCCCGCTTTTAGTCTTGTCCTAACCGCTTTTGCCGGCTTTCCACGCCCTGGAAAGGGAAGGAGGAATCCCTTCCTTCTTTCGCCTCCTCCATGCGCCTTTTTGTTGTCTGCTGATTGCCAAGCTTTTCCTCGGATTCTCTGAAGGGTTTCCCTTCCCATATTTGCACCCTTGGATTGCCCCAATTTGGGCGAGGCTTTCCTCCAAATCCTTCTTCTCTTTTTTGGCACAGTTTGGCATTGCTGAAGCCTCAAAGACAGCTCCTGATTGTTCCCACCTTCTGATTCTTATTTCCACCTTCTGATTCTCATCTCCACCGTCTGGTTCTCATTTCTCCTTGGAGACTTCTCTGGGCAAGCAACCCTGGCGCCTCCCGAACCGGACCCTCGCCCTTTTGCCGCCCTATGGTAGCCTGGGGAAGGGCTCGGACGTGGCAAAAGCATGGGCGGCAGGGCTGTCGCAAGAGGAAGGCTAAGGAGAGGAAAGGAGAGAAACTGAACGCCTCCCATGGGTCCCAGGAGCTGTGGAATAAGGTAAGAGGCTTGGTGGTGTGTGTAAGGGTGACCCTAAAAGAACCAGGCACTCTCTGAGTTTGGGAGCTAAGCAGGGTCAGCCCTGGTTGGGACTTGGATGGGGGTCCGCCATTGAATTTCAGAGGAAGGAGTAAGCAAAAGCTCCTCTGTTCCTTGACCAAGAAGAAAACAATGTGGAATCCAAGGGTTTGCCCTAACTCCACAGGAGAGTGGGGTTAAAGCTCGCTGAAATACCCCAAAAGCAGAGTATCTTGGGAGCTAAGCAAGGTCAGTCCTGGTTGGGACTTGGATGGGTGTCCACCATTGCTAGGGCTTGAATTCCAGAGGAAGGAGCAAACCCTTTGTCCCACCCTGGTCATTCCACAGATATATAAACGCACTTTCCTAGTTCCAATAGACCTCACTACCTCTGAGGATGCTTGCCATAAATGCAGGCGAAACGTCAGGAGAAAATGCCTCTAGAACATGACCATATAGCCTGAAAAAAACCTACAACAACCCAAAACCTCCTCTATTCCTTGACCAAGAATAAAACAATGTGGAATCCAGGGGGTTGCCCTAAATCCACAGGAGAGTGGGTTTTAAGAGTCCTAAAATATCCCCAAAACAGGGGATCTTGGAAGCTAAGCAGGGTCAACCCTGGTTGGGACTTGGATGGGGGTCCGCCATTGCTAGGGGTTGAATTTCAGAGGACTGAGCGAGCAAAAGCTCCTCTATTCCTTGACCAAGAATAAAACAATATGGAATCCAGGGGGTTGCCCTAAATCCACAGGAGAGTGGGGTTTAAGAGTCCTGAAATATCCCCAAAGCAGGGGATCTTGGGAGCTATGCAGGGTCAGCCCTGGTTAGGACTTGGATGGGGGGCCATCATTGCTAGGACTTGAATTTCAGAGCAAGCAAAACCGCCTCTATTCCTTGACCAAGAGTAAAACAATATGGAATCCAGGAGGTTACCCTAAATCCACAGGAGAGTGGGGCTAAAGCCCAAAAGCAGAGTATCTTGGGATCTAAGCAGGGTCAGCCCTGGTTAGGACTTGGATGGGAGGCCGCCATTGCTAGCGATTGAATTTCAGAGTAAGGAGCAAACCCTTTGTCCCACCCTGGTCATTCCACAGATATATAAACCCATTTTCCGAGTTCCAATAGACCTCACTACGTCTGAGGATGCTTGCCATAGATGCAGGCGAAACGTCAGGAGAAAATGCCTCTAGAACGTGGCCATATAGCCCGAAAAACACCTACAACAACCCAAAACCTCCTCTATTCCTTGACCAAGAATAAAACAATGCGGAATCCAAGGGGTTGCCCTAAATGCACAGGAGAGTGGGGTTTAAGAGTCCTGAAATATCCCCAAAGCAGGAGATCTTGGGAGCTAAGCAGGGTCAGTCCTGGTTAGGACTTGGATGTGGGGCCGTCATTGCTAGGGCTTGAATTTCAGAGCAAGCAAAAGCGCCTCTATTCCTTGAACAAGAATAAAACAATATGGAAGCCAGGTGTTTGCCCTAAATCCACAGGAGAGTGGGGTTAAAGCCTGCTGAAATACCCCAAAAGCAGAGTATCTTGGGAGTTAAGCAAGGTCAGCCCTGGTTAGGACTTGGATGGGGAACCGCCATTACTAGGGGTTGAATTTCAGAGGAAGGAGCAAACCCTTTGTCCCACCCTGGTCATTCCACAGATATATAAACCCACTTTCCTAGTTCCAATAGCATCCTCACTACCTCTGAGGATGCTTGCCATAGATGCAGGCGAAACATCAGGAGAAAATGCCTCTAGAACATGACCATATAGCCCGAAAAACCCTATAACAACCCAAAACCTCCTCTATTCCTTGACCAAGAAGAAAACAATACGGAATCCAGGGGGTTGCCCTAAATCCACAGGAGAGTGGGGTTAAAGCCTACTGAAATACCCCAAAGCAGAGTATCTTGGGAGCTAAGCAAGGTCAGCCCTGGTTAGGACTTGGATGGGAGGCCGCCATTGCTAGGGCTTGAATTTCAGAGGATGGAGTGAGCAAAAGCTCCTCTATTCCTTGACCAAGAATAAAACAATATGGAATCCAGGGGGTTGCCCTAAATCCACAGGAGAGTGGGGTTTAAGAGTCCTGAAATATCCCCAAAGCAGGGGATCTTGGGAGCTAAGCAAGGTCAGCCCTGGTTAGGACTTGGATGGGAGGCTGCCATTGCTAGGGCTTGAATTTCAGAGGAAGCAGCAAGCAAAACCTTCTCAATTCCTTGCCCAAGAATAAAAACTATGGCACACATTGGGTTGCTTTAAAGTGGAATCCAGGGGGTTGCCCTAAATCTAGGAGAAGGGGGTGTAAGAGTGCTGAAATACCCCCCAAAGCTGGGGATCTTGGGAGCTAAGCAGGGTCAGCCCTGGCTAGGACTTGGATGGGAGAATACCAGGGAATGCCAAGCTCTCTTTCAGAGGAAGGAATGGGCAAAACCATCTCTATCCCTTGCCCAAGAATAAATACTATGGCATCCATTGGGTTGCCTTGAATCCGTAGACTTTAATAATAATAATAATAATAATAATAATAATAATTCTGACACAAAACCAGAGTATGTCACAGCAGACAAGATCTATATGCTGGATTTCGTATCACAAAATAATAATAATAATAATAATAATAATTATTATTATTATTATTGATACCTGGGAAGGCATGTATTGAGTCTCTATTTATTTATATTATTATTATAATTATTATTATAATTAATAATAATAATAGGTACTTGGGAAGGCATGTATTGAGCCACTATTTATTTATTATTATTATTTACTTATTTATTAATGGCATTTATATGCTGCCCTTCTCACCCCGAAGGGGACTCAGAGCGGCTTACAAGATATATATACATACAATATATTAAATTATTAGCATAGTACGATATCAGTATTATATTATATTGTACTATACCATTATATTATAGTATTATTAGTAATATTACATGTAATATAAAATATATAATTATAATATTGTATTATTATTATTATTATTATTATTAGTATTAGTAGTAGTAGTAGTATAATATAATATAATATAATATAATATAATACTAATACCCCCAAATTTGGAAATATTTTTTTGGGGGGGGGTGGGGGTTAAAAGACCCTTCCTTTGTGGAGAATGTGGCATGGATGGATACGGCGTGGTTTTAAAAAGGGAAATTGGTGCTTCAAGCACATGTCATGGGTTATTAATATATCTTTGTCTTGCCAAAAGAGAGAGCCGGCTTCCAAAATTGTGCCAGTTGTGTGTGTCACACGCACACATAATAAAAGTGAAAAATGTGTATCATGTGTATATGTGTCAGAGGTGGCACCCAAGCTAGTATATGCATATGTGTTTGTGTATATGTGTGTGTGTGTATATATATATAGATATATTGATATATTGGTATATAGATATATATTTTTATGCTGAGATCCAAAAAGTAGACAAGGAAAGAAGAAGCCTGAGCATGTATATATAGATATAGATATATTGATATATTGGTATATTGATAGATAGATAGATAGATAGATAGATAGATAGATAATTTTATGCTGAGACCCAAAAAGTAGAGAAGGAAAGAAAAAGCCTGAGCATGAATATATATAGATATAGATATATTGATATATTGGTATATAGATAGGTAGATTGATAGATAGATAATTTTATGCTGAGACGCAAAAAGTAGACAAGGAAAGAAGAAGCCTGAGCATATAGATATAGATAGATAGATAGATAGATAGATAGATAGATAGATAGATAGATGGAAAGAAGAAGCCTGAGCATGTATATATAGATATTGATATATTGGTATATTGATAGATAGATATATTGATAGATAGATAGATAGATAGATAATTTTATGCTGAGACCCAAAAAGTAGACAAGGAAAGAAGAAGCCTGAGCATGTATATATATAGATATTGATATATTGGTATATTGATAGATAGATAGATAATTTTATGCTGAGACCCAAAAAGTAGACAAGGAAAGAAGAAGCCTGAGCATGTATATATATAGATATTGATATATTGGTATATTGATAGATAGATAGATAATTTTATGCCGAGACCCAAAAAGTAGACAAGGAGAGAAGAAGCCTGAGCATATATATATAGATATTGATATATTGGTATATTGATAGATAGATAGATAGATAGATAGATAGATAGATAGATACAAGGAAAGAAGAAACCTGAGCATATATATATATAGATATAGATAGATAGATAGATAGATAGATAGATAGATACAAGGAAAGAAGAAGCCTGAGAATATATATAGATAGAGATAGATAGATAGATAGATAGATAGATAGATAGATAGATAATTTTATGCTGAGACGCAAAAAGTAGACAAGGAAAGAAAAAGCCTGATCATGTATATATAGTTATAGATATATTGATATATTGGTAGATAGATAGATAGATAGATAGATAGATAGATAATTTTATGCTGAGACCCAAAAAGTAGGCAAGGAAAGAAGAAGCCTGAGCATATATAGATAGATAGATAGATAGATAGATAGATAGAATGATATATTGATATATTGGTATATTGATAGATAGATAGATAGATTGATAGATGATAGATAGATAGATAGATACATAATTTTATGCTGAGACCCAAAAAGTAGACAAGGAAAGAAGAAGCATATATATATAGATATTGATATATTGGTATATTGAGTTATTGAGATATCTATCTATCTATCTATCTATCTATCTATCTATCTATCTATCTATCTATCTATAATTTTATGCTCAGACCCAAAAAGTAGGCAAGGAAAGAAGGAGCCTGAGCATGTGCAGAGTGCTTTTTTGCTTTGTTACAGCATCTCACTGTACTTGGAGTGCTTGGCTCTCCCATCTAGTCAGAAAAACCCACGCATTGGAACGTGTGAAGCCACGAGTGCCACTGAGCATGTGCTAAGTGCCCTTCCTTTGTTCCCGAATCACAATACCTGGTTTACGAGCCTTTGGTTGTCAGAGCTAGTTACAAAAGAAGAAAGAAAGAAAGCCATGCAAACCAAGGCTGGGCTTTAAAATATGTGGTGGAGTGAGCCCCTGAGCATGTGCAAAGTGCTTTTGTGACAGTGCTATAGGGCTTGGGAGAGCTTGTCCTTAGTTCGAAATTGAAAACTATGCACATTAAGGTGTGGCTTTGGGAGATTCGAAAGAGGGTGGTACTGGGCATGTGCAAAATGCCTCGCCATTGTTACAGAGGCACTCTACCTATAGCTTGGGAGCCTTTGTATTTAAACACACACATTCATCAAGGGCTTGGACTATATGCCCTTGAGCATGTGCAGAGTATTTTCCCATCAGTGGTCAGTTTCCAGGTCGAAAGGTCTGTCCAGTTGGGCAGGCTTGAAGGCGTCGTCGGCCTGTCTGTGTTGGAAAGAGATCCTAAGAGGAAAAAAAGCAAAAATCAGCAATCTCTTGGA
Organism: Anolis sagrei; assembly: GCF_037176765.1. Taxonomy (NCBI): domain Eukaryota; kingdom Metazoa; phylum Chordata; class Lepidosauria; order Squamata; family Anolidae; genus Anolis; species Anolis sagrei. The sequence goes on along the minus strand of NC_090035.1, from coordinate 79,763,136 downwards.
GCCGCCCTCTTCTTCCGTCTCCTTCTCCTTTCTCTCCTGCCGGTTTTGTGTAATCCTCTCTCCGTAATGCTGAGATGAATCCTAAATTTGTCGGCTTACTCCAGTTCCGTCGTGAAAGTGGGGCAACTGACGTAGGTGTCACAAGTGTCAAGAAGACAGATGGGTGGAGATGGGTTTAAAAATAAAAGCACAGAAGGAGGCTTCCAGGAGGCTTTACCAACAGCCGGTGAGGGGATTCACCCTCTCGACACTCTGCCTCCCTTACTTTGGGAGGACTACAAATCCCATCATCCTCAGGCCACTGGAAGGGGTGTTGATGGGTGCCGCAGTCATGGGGTTGGAAGGATCAATTTGCCCTCTTCCTTTCCCCAAACAGAGGCCTTTGTTCAAGGAGAACTACATATCCCATAATCCCCAGGGGAGTTGATGGGTGCCATAGTCTTGAGGTTGGAAGGACCACTTTGCCCTCTTCCTTTCCCCAACACAGGCCTTTGTTCGAGTAGAACTACAAATCCCATCATCCTCAGACCACTGGAAGGGGAGTTGATGGGTACCACAGCTTTGGGGTTGGAAGGACCACTTTGCCCTCTTCCTTTCCCCAAACAGAGGCCTTTGTTCGAGGAGGACTACAAATCCCATAATCCACATTCCACTGAAAGGGGAGATGATGGGCGCCATACTCATGGGGTTGGAAGGACCACTTTGCCCTCTTCCTTTCCCCAACAGAGTTCTTTGTTCGAAGAGGACTACAAATCCCATCATCCTCAGGCCATTGGAAGGGGAGTTGATGGGTGGGCGCCACAGTCTTGGGGTTGGAAGGACCACTTTGCCCTCTTCCTTTCCCCAACAGAGGCCTTTGTTTGAGGAGGACTACATATCCCATAACCCACATTCCAGTTGAGGGGGAGTTGATGGGTGCCACAGTCTTGGGGTTGGAAGGACCACTTCGCCAGCTTCCTTTCCCCAACAGAGGCCTTTGTTTGAGGAGGACTACAAATCCCATCATCCTAAGGCCACTGGAAGGGGAGTTGATGGGTGCTGCAGTCATGGGGTTGGAAGGACCACTTTGCCCTTTGTCCTTCCAAAGAAGGAAGAGGTTCCTTCTTTGGAGGCTTTTAAACAGAGGCTGGATGGCCATCTGTTGGGGGTGCTTTGAACACGATTGTCCTGCTTCTTGGCAGAATGGGGTTGGACTGGATGACCCACAAGTGTTGGTGCCTTGCCAAACTACAACTCCCACAATGTCTGATCTTGGATGCTAAGCAGGGTCAGCCATGGTTAGGACTTGGATGGGAGACCGCCACAGAATCCTAAGTGCTGTGAGAGGCCACATGGCCAAAGGGTGTTGGTGCCTCACCAAACTACAACTCCCACAATGCCTGTTCTTGGATGCTAAGCAGGGTTGGCCTTGGTTAGGACTTGGATGGGAGACCGCCACAGAATCCCAAGTGCTGTGAGGGACTGGATGGCCAAAGAGTGTTGGTGCCTCAGCAAACTACAACTCCCACAATGCCAGATCTTGGATGCTATGCAGGGTCAGCCTTAGTTAGGACTTGGATGGGAGACCGCCACAGAATCCTAAGTACTGTGAGAGGCTGGATGGCCAAAGAGTGTTGGCGCCTCGCCAAACTACAACTCCCACAATACCTGATCTTGGATGCTAAGCAGGGTTGGCCCTGGTTAATACTTGGATGGGAGACCGCCATGGAACCCCAGGTGCTTTGGGGCTCTATTTTGGACGAAGGAACTGGGAAACCCACCCCTGATCTTGGAAGCTAAGCAGGGCTGGCCCTGGTCAGGACTTGAATGGGAGACCGCCATGGAACTCCAAGTACTGCAGGGCTCTATTTTGGAGGAAGGAACTGGGAAACCTACCTCTGATCTTGGAAGCTAAGCAGGGTTGGCTCTCGTTAGGACTTGGATGGGAGACCGCCATGGCACTCCAAGTACGGTGGGGCTCTATTTTCGAAGAAGGAAACTGGTTAACCCACCTCTGATCTTGGAAGCTAAGCAGGTTTGGCCCTGGTTAGGACTTGTATGGGAGACCGCCATGGAACCCCAAGTGCTATGAGGCTCTATTTTGGATAATAGAGTGCTATGGGACTCTATTTTGGATAACTGGGAAACCCACCTCTGATCTTGGAAGCTAAGCAGGGTTGGCCCTGGTTAGGACTTGGATGGGAGACCGCCATGGAAATCCAAGTACTGTGGGGCTTTATTTTGGATAAAAGAACTGGGAAACCCACCTCTGATCTTGGAAGCTAAGCAGGGTTGGCATTGGTTAGGACTTGGATGGGAGTCCACCACAGAACCTCAAGTGTCCTGGGGCACTATTTTGGACGAAGGAACTGGTTAACCCACCTCTGATCTTGAAAGCTAAGCAGGGTTGGCCCTGGTTAGGACTTGGATGGGAGACCGCCATGGAACTCCAAGTACTGTGGGGCTTTATTTTGGACAAAAGAACTGGGAAACCCACCTCGGATCTTGGAAGCTAAGCAGGGTTGGCATTGGTTAGGACTTGGATGGGAGTCCACCACAGAACCTCAAGTGTCCTGGGGCTCTATTTTGGACGAAGGAACTGGTTAACCCACCTCTGATCTTGAAAGCTAAGCAGGGTTGGCCCTGGTTAGGAATTGGAATGGAGACCACCATGGAACTCCCAAGGGTTGTGGGGCTCTACTTTGGATGAAGGAACTGGGAAACCCACCGTTGATTTTGGAAGCTAAGCAGGGTTGGCTCTGGTTAGGACTTGGATGGGAGACCGCCATGGAACCCCTAGTGTTCTGGGGCTCTATTTTGGACGAAGGAACTTGGAAGCCCACCTCTGATCTTGGAAGCTAAGCAGGGTTGGCCCTGGTTAGGACATGGATAGGAGTCTGCCACGGAAACCTAAATACCGTGGGACTCTATTTTGGACGAATGAGCTGGGAAAGTTACCTCTGATCTTGAAAGCTAAGCAGGGTTGGCCCTGGTTAGGATTTGGATGGGAGACCACCACAGAACCCCAAGTGCTGCGGGGCTCTATTTTGGATGAAGGAACTGGTTAACCCACCGCTGATCTTGGATGCTAAGCAGGGTTGGCCCTGGTTAGGACTTGGATGGGAGACCACCATGGAATCCTAAGTGCTGTGGGGCTCTATTTTGGACAGACGAACTGGGAAACCCACCTCGGAGTCCTTCTGGCCTCAAAAGACCCCATGAAATCCATGGGGGTCGCCATAAGTCAACCGGCAACTTGAAGGCGCGCATATATCCACACATTTGCAAATCTGCAACATCTGCTGCTCTTAAGGATCTCGGGGATTTTTCTCCTTCTCCCCCTCTGCGTGGAGGAAGCCTAGATTTACGGTCCTCCGAGTCATTTATGCAAACCGGCGTGCGTTTACATAATTTGCATGATGCATTAATATTGCAAAACCGTCGGGGCTTCGCGTTGGTAGGCTACGGAGTTTATTTAGAGCACGTTGGTTGAGCAAAACAAGGGCGGCAGAAATGTCAAAGGGATCAGGAGCACCCGCACCGCCTCGGAGCCAAGCGGGAAGGCCCCATCCATGCGCCAACGATGCGCGGCTTGCCTCGCTTCTAATGCAATTCCCAGCCTGAGCCAGAATTGGATTTGGAGTCCAAATGCACAGAGTGGCAACAACAGGCAGGTTCAAATCAATTGCATTAGGACTAATATATTGGACTAAAATGCCCAGAATCCACTTCTATTTGAAGGGATGCTGGGTGTTGTTGTTCCCCGGCTCTGGCCATACAAAGCTGTGGACTTCCATCGAGTCCCAAGCTTTTTGGATAGGAACGTCTTCTTCATTCAATGGGGCCGTCTACACTGTGAAATTTAATCCAGTTTGAGACCACTTTAACTGGCACAGGAACTTGGGAGCTGTAGTTTGGTGAGACACCAGCACTCATGGGAAGGCTGAATATGTTGTAAAACTGCAATTCCCAGGACCAAAGACTGTAAAACTATGTGTAAACTACAACTCCCAGGAATCAATACTGTAAAACTACAACTCTCAGGACTCAATGCTTTGTAAAACTACAACTCCTAGGACTCAAGACATTGCAAAACTAAAACTCCCAGGACTCAATGCTTTGTAAAGCTACAACTCCCAGGACCCAAGACTGTAAAACTATAACTTACAGGACTTGGGGATGTGTAAACTGCAACTCCCAGGAACCAATACTGTAAAACTACAACTCCCAGGACTCAAGGCCTTGTCAAACAACAATTTCCAGGACTCAGGACGTTGCAAAACCAAAACTCCCATGACTCAAGGCTTTGTAAAACTAAAACTCCCAGGACTCAAGACTTTGTAAAACTAAAACTCCCAGGACTCAATGTTTGTAGAACTAAAACTCCCAGGACTCAATGCTTTGTCAAACTATAACCCTCAGGACTCAAGGCTTTGTAAAAACTACAACTCCTAGGAGTTGCAAAACTACAACTCTGAGGACTCAATTCTTTGGAAAAATACAACTCCAAAGATTCAATATGTCGCAAAACTACAACTCCCAGGACTCAATGCTTTCTAAAATTACAACTCCCAGGACTCAAGATGTTGCAAAACTAACGGTCCCAGGACTCAATGCTTTGTAAAACTACAACTCTGAGGTCTCAGTAATTTAAAAAACCCTACAACTCTGAGGCCTCAATACTTTGTAAAACTACAACTCCAAGGACTCAAGGCTTTGTCAAACTAAAACTCATAGGACTAAATGTTTTGTAAAACTACAACTCCCAGGAATCAAGATGTTGCAAAACTAAAACTCCAAAGACTCAATGCTTTGTAAAACAACAACTCCCAGGACTCAAGGCTTTGTCAAACTACAATTCTCAGAACTTAAGGCTTTGTAAAAGCTACAACTCTCAGTAGTCAAGATGTTGCCAAACTACAACTCTGAGGACTCAATGCTTGGTAAAACAACAACTCCCAGGACTCAAGGCTTTGTCAAACTACAACTCTCAGAACTTAAAGCGTTGTAAAAGCGACAACTCCCAGGAATCAAGATGTTGCAAAACTACAACTCTGGGGACTCAATTCTTTGTCAAAGTACAAGTCTAAGGACTCAAGGCTTTGTAAGAACTACAACTCCTAGGAGTTGCAAATCTGCAACTCTGAGGACTCAATGCTTTGGAAAAATACAACTCCAAGGATTCAATATGTTGCAAAACTAAAGCTTCCAGGACTCAATGCTTTATAAAACTACAAATCTGAGGCTTCAATGCTTTGCAAAATGACAACTCACAGGACTCAATGCTTTGTAAAACTACAACTCCAAGGACTCAATATGTTGCAAAACGACAACTCTTAGAACTGATTGCTTTGCAATGCTAAAACTCTCAGGACTCAACACTGTGTAAAACTCCAAGGATTCTATTGAGCCGTGGTTGTAAAAGCGGTGTCAAACTGCATTAATTCTGCAATGTGGAGACGCACTGGGAATGTGATCTGCAGAACCGAAAGACTCCTGGAAGTGGTCTTTGAAGCCACGCATTGATGAGAAAATTGGCCCAAGTTAAAGAAAGGGAAGGAAGGAGTCGATTCTGGAGATCCTGGGAGAACCTCTTTCCATTGACTGAAAGCCCAAGTGGAGGAAATGGACAGAAGCCTGGCGATTTCCACCTTTGGCCTGCGTGTTTCTGAGCTGGGAAGCCATCAGGGCAGCCGGGTTGTGGCTCATCACGACTCTCTCGTTGGCTCCGAAAGGGATGCCAGCGGGTGAGCAGGAAAGGGCACGGATCCAGCCGGATTAATGAGGTCTCAGGAGACGGATGAAAAGAATCCATTGCTATGTGTGTGCGTGTGCACTTGCGTGTGCAAGGCACTGATAGTGCCATGGTAATAACAGTCGGTTGAACTCTTGGCACGGAAAGGCTCCGGTTGGCCTCTGCTCCAGTTCGGGTAGCATTTTGGTTGCCTTTCTGTTTGGAGAGCCGAGGTGCATCTACACTGCTGAATGAATGCTGTTTCACCCCATTTGAACTGCCCTGGCTCAATGCTATGGCATCTTGGCAGTTGTAGTTTCACAAGGTCTTGTGCCTTCTCTGCCAAAGAGTGCTGGTGCTTCAATACCCTGGTTCAATGCTATAGCATCGTGGGAGTTGTAGTCTGGTGAAGCTCCAGCACTCTTTGGCAGAGAAGGTCTTGTACCTTCGCTACCACAGAGTGCTGGTGCTTCACCAGACTACAAGTCCCAGGAATCCAATGTTTCTAATCCTCAGAGAGGCAGAGAGACATAGGGTGGATCTACACAGTAGAATGAGAAGTGTATCTATCCTGCAGAATGAATGCCATTTGACCCTATTTGAACTGCCCTGGCTCAATGCTATGGCATCTTGGCAGTTGTAGTTTCACAAGGTCTTGTGCCTTCTCTGCCAAAGAGTGCTGGTGCTTCAATGCCCTGGCTCAATGCTATGGCATCTTGGCAGTTGTAGTTTCACAAGGTCTTGTGCCTTCTTTGCCAAAGAGTGCTGGTGCTTCAATGCCCTGGCTCAATGCTATGGCATCTTGGCAGTTGTAGTTTCACAAGGTCTTGTGCCTTCTCTGCCAAAGAGTGCTGGTGCTTCAATGCCCTGGTTCAATGCTATGGCATCTTGGCAGTTGTAGTTTCACAAGGTCTTGTGCCTTCTCTGCCAAAGAGTGCTGGTGCTTCAATGCCCTGGCTCAATGCTATAGCATCGTGAGAGTTGTAGTTTCACAAGGTCTTGTGCCTTCTCTGCCAAAGAGTGCTGGTGCTTCAATGCCCTGGCGCAATGCTATGGCATCTTGGCAGTTGTAGTTTCACAAGATCTTGTGCCTTCTCTGCCAAAGAGTCCTGGTGCTTCAATGCCCTGGCTCAATGCTATGGCATCGTGGGAGTTGTAGTTTCACAAGGTCTTGTGCCTTCTTTGCCAAAGAGTACTGGTGCTTCAATGCCCTGACGCAATGCTATAGCATCTTGGCAGTTGTAGTTTCACAAGGTCTTGTGCCTTCTTTGCCAAAGAGGGCTGGTGCTTCAATGCCCTGGCTCAATGCTATGGCATCTTGGCAGTTGTAGTTTTACAAGGTCTTGTGTCTTCTCTGCCAAAGAGTGCTGGTGCTTCAATGCCCTGGCTCAATGCTATAGCATCGTGGGAGTTGTAGTCTGGCAAAGCTCCAGTACTCTTTGGCAGAGAAGGTCTTGTGCCTTCTCTGCCACAGAGTGCTGGTGCTTCACCAGACTACAACTCCCAGGAATCCAATGTTTCTAGTCCTCAGAGAGGCAGAGAGACATAGGGCGGATCTACACAGTAGAATAATAGGTGCATCTATCCTGCAGAAAGAATGCAATTTGACCCCCTTTGAACTGCCTGGTTCAATGCTATGGCAACCTGGGAGTTGTAGTTTCACAAGGTCTTGTGCCTTCTCTGCCAAATAGTGCTGGGGCTTCACCAGACTACAACTCCCAGGAATCCAATGTTTCTACTCCTCAAACTAGAAACTTCAGACTACAACTCCCAGGAATCCAATATTTCTACTCCTCAGAGAGAAACTAGAAACTTCACCAAACTACAACTCCCAAGAATCCAATGTTTCTAGTCCTCAGAGAGGCAGAGAGACATAGGGTGGATCTACACAGTAGAATGAGCAGTACATCTATACTGCAGAATGAATTCCATTTGAACTGGCCTGGCTCAATACTATGGCATCTTGGCAGTTGTAGTTTCACAAGGTCTTGTGCCTTCTCTGCCAAAGAGTGCTGGTGCTTCAATGCCCTGGCTCAATGCTATAGCATCGGGGGAGTTGTAGTCTGGCGAAGCTCCAGTACTCTTTGGCAGAGAAGGTCTTGTGCCTTCTCTGCCACAGAGTGCTGGGGCTTCACCAGACTACAACTCCCAGGAATCCAATGTTTCTAGTCTTCAGAGAGGCAGAGAAACATAGGGCGGATCTACACAGTAGAATAATAGGTGCATCTATCCTGCAGAAAGAATGCAATTTGACCCCCTTTGAACTGCCTGACTCAATGCTATGGCATCTTGGCAGTTGTAGTTTCACAGGGTCTTGTGCCTTCTCTGCCAAAGAGTGCTAGTGCTTCACCAGACTGCAACTCCCAGGAATCCATGTTTCTACTCCTCAGAGAGAAACTAGAAACTTCACCAAACTACAACTCCCAGGAATCCAATGTTTCTAGTCCTCAGAGAGGCAAAGAGGCATAGGGTGGATCTACACAGTAGATTGAGAGGTGCATCTATCCTGCAGAATAAATGCCATTTGACTCCATTTGAATTGCCCTGGCTCAATGCTATGGCATCCTGGGAGTTGTAGTTTCACAAGGTCTTGTGCCTTCTCTGCCAAAGAGTGCTGGTGCTTCACCAGACCACAACTCCCAGGAATCCAATGTTTCTAGTCCTCAGAGAGGCAGAGAGACATAGGGTGGATCTACGCAATAGAACGAGAGGTGCATCTATACTGCCGAATGAATGCCATTTAACTCCATTTGAACAGCCTGGCTCAATGCTATGGCATCCTGGGAGTTGTAGTTTTACAAGGTCTTGTGCCTTCTCTGCCAAAGAGTGTTGATGCTTCACCAGACCAGGAATCCAATGTTTCTAGTCCTCAGAGAGGAGTCAGAGAGGACTAGAAACATTGGACTGCCTGGCTCAATGCTATGGCATCTTGGGAGTTGTAGTTTCACAAGGTCTTGTGCCTTCTCTGCCAAAGAGTGTTGGTGCTTCACCAGACCAGGAATCCAATGTTTCTAGTCCTCAGAGAGGCAGAGATATATAGGGTGGGTCTACACAGTAGAATGAATGCCGCCTGACTCCACTTGTTGTTGTTGTTGTTGTTAATATGCATTAAATTGACAGTGTGGATGCACCGTGAATAAGGTACAAAAGAGGAATGGCTCAGAGACAGAGAGGAAGGAAGGAGAGGAAGTCTTTGTGTAGGAGGAAATCCACTCCAGAACGGAGGAGGAAAAGAAAAGGAGACCTGCCTCTTGTCTGAACTGCTCTTGAACCTTTTGGGGGCCCACACGGATTCCGATGCCGTCAGCGGGAAGCCAAAGAGCTCCTAATTACCCTCTTCATTTATTAATTACCTGGTGGTGGCTGGAGGTGGCTTGCCACCCTCCCCCGGATTTAATTCCCCGTTCCCTAAATTGTAACAAACTATGCGGAAGAGGAACACGAAAGCCATTTTCCACTCCTGGAAGCATCATCCCTCAAGGAAGGCTTGGACCTGCTAATGGCTCTGCGTCCAGGAGATGGAACGCCATTGGGTTGTGCTAATCGGTTGCTTTCGGAAGTAATGCAGTTTGGCTCCATTGTGGCTCAAAGGTGGTGGAATCCCGAGAGACGTAGTTTTCCAAGGCCTTCTCTGCCAAAGGCTCAAGACTTGGGAAACGACAACCCCCAGGATTCCATAGCTTTGAGCTATGTGGTTCCAAACTGCATTCAGTGTTGAGGCAACCACAGAAGGTGAAAGACCTTTCAAAACTACAACTTCCAAGATTCCTTAGCTCTGAGCCATGGTGGTTCAAGTGGTTCCAAGCTGCATTCATTCTACAGTATAGAGGTAGCCAGAGAAGGTAAAAGACCTTGCAAAACTACAACTCCCAGGCATCCAGGGAACATAAGAGACCTTTCAAAACTACAACTCCCAAGATTCCATAGCTCTGAGCCATGGCAGTTCAAGTGGTTCCAAACTGCATTCATTCTACAGTGTAGAGGTAGCCAGAGAAGGTAAAACTACAACTCCCAGGCACCCAGGGAACATAAGAGACCTTTCAAAACTACAACTCCCAAGATTCATAGCTCTTAGCCATGGTAGCTCAAGTGGTTGCAAACTGCATTCATTCTAAAGTGCAGAGGTAGCCAAAGAAAGTAAAAGATCCTGTAAAACTACAACTCCCAGGTACCCAGGGAACATAAGAGACCTTTCAAAACTACAACTCCCAGGATTCCATAGCTCTGAGCCAGGGTGGTTCAAGTGGTTCCAAACTGAATTCATTCTACAGTATAGAGGTAGCAAGAGAAGGTAAAACACCTTGCGAAACTACAACTCCCAGGCATCCAGGGAACATAAGAGACCTTTCAAAACTACAACTCCCAAGTTTCATAACTCTTAGCCATGGCAGTTCAAGTGGTTCCAAACTGCATTCATTCCACAGTGTAGAGGTAGCCAGAGAAGGTAAAACTACAACTCCCAGGCACCCAGGGAACATGAGACCTTTCAAAACCACAACTCCCAAGATTAATTGCTCTTAGCCATGGCAGTTCAAGTGGTTACAAACTGCATTCATTCTACAGTATAGAGGTAGCCAAAGAAGGTAAAATACGTTGTGAAACTACAACTCCCAGGCACCCAGGGAACATAAGAGACCTTTCAAAACTACAACTCCCAAGATTCATTGCTCTTAGCCATGGCAGTTCAAGTGATTCCAGACTGCATTCATTCTACAGTGGAGATGAGGCACCCAGGGAAGGTAAAAGACCTTGCAAAACTACAAATCCCAGGATTCCATAGCTCGGAGCCGTGGTAGTTCAAGTGGTTCCAAATGGCATTAATTCTAGAGGCATCCAGGGGAGGTAAAAGACCTTGCGAAACTACAAATCACAGGATTCCATAGCTCAGAGCCATGTCAGTTCAAGTGGTTCCAAACTTGCATTCATTTTACGGTATAGAGGCACCAAGGGAAGGTAAAAGACCTTTCAGAACTACAACTCCCAGGATTCTATAGCTCTAAGCCATTGTAGCCCAAGTGATTCCAAACTGCATTTCTTCTGCAGTGTAGATGCAACCAGAGAAGGTGAAAGACCCAGGATTCTTTGGCATGGAGACATGGTGTTTCAAGTGGTTCCAAACTGCATTCATTCTACAGTGCAGATGCAACCAGGGAAGGTGAAAGACCTTGCAAAACTACAATTCCCAGAATTCCCTAACATGGAAACATGGCTGTTCAATTGGGGTCAAACTGCATTCCTCAATGTAGAGGCACCCAGGGAAGGTAAAAGACCTTGCAAAACTACAATTCCCAAGATTCCATAATGTGGAGCCATGGCAATTCAGCTGGGGTCAAACTGCATTCCTTCTACGGTGTAGAGGCACCCAGGGAAGGTAAAAGACCTTGCAAAACTACAATTCCCAAGATTCCATAATGTGGAGCCATGGCAATTCAGCTGGGGTCAAACCGCATTCCTTCTACGGTGTAGAGGCACCCAGGGAAGGTAAAAGACCTTGCAAAACTACAACTCCCAGGATTCCATAGCTCGAAGATTTGTAAGCAGAGCTTGGATGGCCATCTGTTGGGAGGGTTCTAATTGTGTCTTGTGGGGGAGACTGGGGAACAGACACGTTAATGGTGTGCGCTTGCGTGCCGCACTTGGGCCTTCTTCCTTCACTCTGCGAAAGCCGTGCCGAACACTGGCAGGGCGTCCACGCCTCCGAGCAATTAGCCGGCCCGGGTTTTTGTTTGTAAGCGATGATTACTTCTTCAATTAACACTTCCTCCAATACCCCGATTGAGGGGGTTTATTGGTAATGAGACAGACGATGAAATATTTGACAGCATGCCAAGGCGATTAGGCGTTCATTCCGCCGCAAGCGATTTCCCCGGTTGACAAACCAATGGTTCTTCTTCCATACTGGGTTGTTGTGTGTTTTCCGGGCTGCCTGGCCATGTTCCAGAAGCATTCTCTCCTGACGTTTCGCCTGCATCTCTGGCAGGCATCCTCAGAGGTTGTGAGGTCTGTTGGAAACTAGGAAAATTGAGTATATATATATCTGTGGAATGATGTCCAGGGTGGGAGAAAGAACTCTTGTCTGTTGGAGGTAGGTGTGAATGTTGCAATTGGTCACCTTGATTAGCATTTAATGGCCTGGCAGTTTCAAGGTTTTGCTTCTTACTACCTGGGGGAATCCTTTGTTGGGTGGTGATTAGCTGTCCCTGATTGTTTCTTGTCTGGAATTCCCCTGTTTTTGGGTGTTGTTGCTTTATTTACTGTTATGAAAACTGGTAGGCTAGTAGGTGTGAATGTTGCAATTGGCCACCTTGATTAGCACTGAATAACCTTGCAGCTTCAAGGGCTGCTTGGTTGCTGCCTGGGGGAATCCTTTGTTGGGAGGTGTTAGCTTGCCCTGATTATTCTTGTCTGGAATTCCCCTGTTTTTGAGTTTTGTTCTTTATTTACTGTTATGAAAACTGCTAGGCCTTTAGATGTGAATGTTGCAATTGGTCACCTTGATTAGCATTTAATGGCCTGGCAGTTTCAAAGTCTTGCTTCTTACTGCATGGGGGAATCCTTTGTTGGGCGGTGATTAGCTCTCCCTGATTGTTTCTTGTCTGGGATTCCTCTGTTTTTGAGTGTTCTTCTTTATTTACTGTTATGAAAACTGCTGGGCCATTAGGTGTGAATGTTGCAATTGGCCACCTTGATTAGCTGAATGGCCTTGCAGCTTCAAGGTCTGGTTGGTTGGTTCCTGGGGGAATCCTTTGTTGGGAGGTGTAAGCTTGTCCTGATTATTCTTGTCTGGAATCCCCCTGTTTCTTAGTTTCCAACAGACCTCACAACCTCTGAGGATGTCTGCCATAGATGCGGGCAAAACGTCAGGAGAGAATGCTTCTGGAACAACATAGCCAGGCAGCCTGGAAAACACCCAACAACCTAGTGATTCCAGCCATGAAAGCCTTTGACAAGACAATAATAATAATAATAATAATAATAATAATAATAATAATACTATAGGAGCTGTAGTTTTACAAGGTTTAGAGCAGTGGTTCTCAACCTGGGGTTCCCCAGATGTTTGTGGCCTTCAACTCCCAGAAATCCTAACAGCTGGTAAACTGGTTGGGATTTCTGGGAATTGTAGGCCAAAAACATCTGGGGACCCCAGGTTGGGAACCACTGGTTTAGAGGGTGGGTGTCACACCAAACTATAATTCCCAGAATCCCATAGCAGTGAGCCATGGCAGTTACAGTGATGCCAAACTACAGTGATGCCAAACTATAATTCCCAGAATCCCATAGCACTGAGCCATGGCAGTTACAGTGATGCCAAACTACCTTAAGTCTATGGGGTAGATGCAACCATTTCATCCCATACGTTTTGGGACTGTAGATTTCTCTTAAGGCTCAATGCTATGGACTCTTGGGAGTCGTAGTTTGGTGGGCACCAGCACCCTGACAGAGAAGGCGAAAGGCCTTTGGGAAACAACTCCTAGGAATCTATGTAGTAAAACTATGGCAGTTCATGTGGTGCCAAACTGTCCCAGTTTTGTCAATGTAGATCAAGCTTGGGCAAAGTTGGGCACTCTGGGTGTTTTGGACTACAACTCCCACCATTCCTAACAGCCTCAGGCCCCGAAGGGGCCTGAGGCTGTTAGGAATGGTGGGAGTTGTAGTCCAAAACACCCAGAGTGCCCAACTTTGCTCATGCCTGGTGTAGATCCATCCTCCAAGCCACGATCTGTATATAAATCCAGGTATCTCTCTCCAAAAGCAAAGCGAAAGCTGGAAAGGCTATTATCCTGTCTGCGGAGCCGAAGCCGTACGAAACATTGATTTAAAAGCGCAGATTAAAACAAGAGCACAGCCTGAAACTGAAGACTCATTATATGAAAATGTTCCCTGCCGGAATCGCAAGGCACATCCGCCAACATTGCAAACGATGGAAACCCAGGACGTGGCCAAGAGAAGTCAGGCTGGGGCCAGGATGGGAAAAGTTATTAATGGGGAAGCAAAGGGGAAAACTCCATCCACGCATCCATTATAATGCAGACCGGGCTGGATCATAGGGTCTTGATGCCATTACGGTATAGAGTCCTATCATCCAGTTTGATGCAGTTACAGTGATGATCTGAATCTATGCTGAGTATATAATGCAGTTTGAACATCTACATCTGATATTATCGCATACCGTTGAGCAATGGTTGTCAAAGCGGTGTCAAACTGCATTGGTATTGCTTAAAATATCCCTACTTTATATCCATTTCTGTATCCTTTTCCACTCCCCTTTCGACAAGGTCCCCCATGACCTTCTGGCAAGGAAACTAGTCCAGTGTGGGCTAGGCAAAACTACAGTGAGGTGGATCTATTCCACTTTGGTTAGACCACACCTGGAATATTGTGTCCAATTCTGTGCACCACAATTCAAGAGATATTGACAAGCTGGAATGTGTCTAGATGAGGGCGACTCAAATGATCAAGGGTCTGGAGAACAAGCCCCATGAGGAGCGGCTTAAAGAGCTGGGCATGTTTAGCCTGAAGAAGAGAAGGCTGAGAGGAGATATGATAGCCATGTATAAATATGTGAGAGGAAGCCACAGGGAGGAGGGAGCAAGCTTGTTTTCTGCTTCCCTGGAGACTAGGACACAATGGAACAATGGCTTCAAACTACAAGAGAGGAGATTCCATCTGAACATGAGGAAGAAATTCCTGACTGTGAGAGCCGTTCAGCAGTGGAACTCTCTGCCCCTGAGTGTGGTGGAGGCTCCTTCTTTGGAAGCTTTTAAACAGAGGCTGGATGGCCATCTGTCAGGGGTGATTTAAATGTAATATTCTTGCTTCTTGGCAGAATGGGGTTGGACTGGATGGCCCAGGAGGTCTCTTCCAACTCTTTGATTCTATGATTCTATGATCTGGAATTGGTTAAATGGACGAACCCAGAGGGTGATTCTTCCCAAGGCTTCCTCTTCATCCTGGAAAGAAGTGACGAGCAGAGGGACACAAGCAGGGTTCCGTCCTGGGTCCAGTCCTGTTCAACATCTTTATTAATGACCTAGATGAAGGGCTAGAAGGTATGATCATCAAGTTTGCAGACAGGACCAAATTGGGAGGGAGAGCCAAGACTCCAGAGGACAGGAGCAGGATTCAAAACCATCTTGACAGATGAGAGAGATGATTGGCCAAAACTAACACAATGAAGTTCAACAAATGCAAGATACTCCACTTTGGCAGGAAAAACGAAATGCAAAGATACAGAATGGGGGACAATGCCTGGCTTGAGAGCAGTACGTGTGAAAAAGATCTTGGAGTCCTCGTGGACAACAAGTTAAACATGAGCCAACAATGTGATGTGGTGGCAAAAAATGCCCATGGGATTTTGGCCTGCATCAATAGGAGCCTAGTGTCTAGATCCAGGGAAGTAAAGCTCCCCATGCTCTATTCCGCTTTGGTTAGACCACACCTGGAATATTGTGTCCTATTCTGGGCACCACAATTCAAGAGAGATCTTGACACTAAGCTGGAATGTGTCCAGAGGAGGGCGACTCAAATGATCAAGGGTCTGGAGAACAAGCCCTATGAGGAGCAGCTTAAAGAGCTGGGTGTGTTTAGCCTGAATCCTAGAATCAAAGAGTTGGAAGAGACCTCCTGGGCCATCCAGTCCAACCCCATTCTGCCAAGAAGCAGGAATATTGCATTCAAATCACCCCTGACAGATGGCCATCCGTCCTCTGTTTGGAAGCCTCTGTTTAAAAGCTTCCAAAGAAGGAGCCTCCACCACACTCCGCAGCAGAGAGTTCCACTGCTGAATGGCTCTCACAGTCAGGAATTTCTTCCTCATGTTCAGATGGAAACTCCTTTCTTGTAGTTTGAAGCCATTGTTCCATGTCCTAGTCTCCAGGGCAGCAGAAAACAAGCTTGCTCCCTCCCCCTTCCTGTGGCTTCCTCTCACATATTTATACATGGATATCATATCTCCTGTCAGCCTTCTCTTCTTCAGGCTAAACATGCCCAGCTCCTTAAGCCACTCCTCATAGGGCTTATTCTCCAGACCCTTGATCATTTGAGTCGCCCTCCTCTGGACACATTCCAGCTTGTCAATATCTCTCTTGAATTGTGGTGCCCAGAATTGGACACAATATTCCAGGTGTGGTCTAACCAAAGCAGAATAGAGCATGGGGAGCATGGCTTCCCTGGATCTAGACTCTAGGCTCCTATTGATGCAGGCCAAAATTCCATTGGCTTCTCTGCCGCTACATGACATTGTTGGCTCATGTTTACCTTCCTGTCCCCGAGGACTCCAAGATCTTTTTCACACGTCCTGCTCTCGAGCCAGGCATTGTCCCCATTCTGTATCTTTGCATTTCGTTTTTTCTGCCTAAGTGGAGTATCTTGCATTTGTCTCCGTTGAACTTCATTTTGTTAGTTTTGGCCCATCATCTCTCTAAACTGTCAAGATCGTTTTGAATCCTGCTCCTGTCCTCTGGAGTATTGGCTATCCCTCCCAATTTGGTGTCATCTGCAAACTTGATGATCCTGCCTTCTAACCCTTCATCTAAGTCATTAATAAAGATGTTGAACAGGACCGGGCCCAGGACGGAACCCTGCGGCACTCCACTTGTCACTTCTTTCCAAGATGAAGAGGAAGCCTTGGGGAGGATCACCCTCTGGGTTCGTCCATTTAACCAATTACAGATCCACCTCATCGTAGTTTTGCCTAGTTCACATTGGACTAGTTTGTTTTGGCCTGCATCAATAGGAGTCTAGTGCCTAGATCCAAGGAAGTCATGCTACCCATGCTCTATTCTGCCTTGGTCAGACCACACCTGGAACCAGGTTTGACATTGCAAGCAAAGCAGAGAGAGAAACCAAAGCACAAATATATGTGTCTCACACAGGTACACACACACAAACTAAGTGCATAGCAAAAAATATACACCTGTAAATCAGGAATTTCGGACAAAAACAACAAATCTGCATGAATCCCTCCAGGGAACAAGGTTAGTTACATTTGCAAACACAAGCATGTCAATAAATGTGGGGGAGATGACGCACAACATTGCATTCCTCCACCCAGTCCTTGGCCCAGGAAGACACAAATACAAGCAAAGCGAATTGTGTTTATCCTCATGCATAATTTAGATGAGATGCAGAACTGGCCAGGGCTGTGAAAACATGCCTATATCTCCCTTGAAACAAATGTTGCATCTAGTCTAAATTTTGCACATTCAAGGACTTGCCTACGTTTCCTCCCCAGTTTCTGTCATGCATTCAAGCAGACTCACAACTGCCATCCATAAGGACTAGAAACTTGAAAGATAGGACTGGAGATCCCAGTGATCAAGCAACGCTCTTTGAGGACAGAGAGTTGCCCTTCCAAGTCGACTCAGGCGAACGTAAACGCAATGCTAAGAGGTAGTGGGAGTTGTAGTTTTTCAAGGTCTTTTGTGTTTCGTGCCTCACCAAACTACAACTCCCAGGATTCCATAGCATTGAGCCATTGCAGTTCAAGTGGTGTGAAACTGCATTAATTCAAAGAGTGCAGTAAGGACTAGAAACTTGAAAAATAGGATTGGAGGTCCTAGTGATCAAACGATGCATTGGATGCAGCTCTTTGAGGACAGAGACTTGCCCTTCCAAGTCGACTCAGGCGAACGCAAACTCAATGCTAAGAGGTAATGGGAGTTGTAGTTTTTCAAGGTCTTTTGTGATTGGTGCCTCACCAAACTACAACTCCCAGGATCCCATAGCATTGAGCCAGTTCAAGTGGTATGAAACTGCGTTAATTCAAGAGTGCAGTAAGGACTAGAAACTTGAAAAATAGGATTGGACATCCTAGTGATCAAACGATGCATTGGATGCAGCTCTTTGAGGACAGAGACTTGCCCTTCCAAGTCGGCTCAGGCAAAAACTAAGAGATAACAGGAGTTGTAGTTTTTCAAGGTATTTCGAGTTTGAAGCCTCGTTCGATGATACTAAGTGGAAAATGCTCTGAAGTATTTTGTGTTTGAAGCCCTTCCAAGTCGACTCAGACAAAAGCAAACTCAATGCTAAGAGATAACTGGAGTTGTAGTTTTCCAAGGTCTTTTGTGTTTGGTGTCTCACCAAACTACAACTCCCAGGATTCCATAGCATTGAATCATAGAATCATAGAGTTGGAAGAGACCTCCTGGGCCATCCAGTCCAACCTCCTGCCAAGAAGCAGGAATATTGCATTCAAATCACCCCTGACAGAGGGCCATTCAGTTTAAAAACTTCAGTTCTTTTTAAAACTTCAGTTCAGTTTAAAAACATTCAGTTTAAAAACTTCCAAAGAAGGAGCCTCCACCACACTCCGTGGCAGAGAGTTCCACTGCAGAGAGTTCCACTGCTGAACGGCTTCACAGTCAGGAAGTTCTTCCTCATGTTCAGATGGAATCTCCTTTCTTGTAGTTTGAAGCCATTGTTCCTTGTCCTAATCTCCATGGAAGCAGTAAACAAGCTCGCTCCCTCCTCCTCCCTGTGACTTCCTCTCACATATTTATACATGGCTATCATATCTCCTCTCATCCTTCTCTTCTTCAGGCTAAACATGCTCAGCTCCTTAAGCCGCTCCTCATAGGGCTTGTTCTCCAGATCCAGATCAAACGATGCATTGGATGCAGCTCTTTGAGGACAGACTTGCCCTTCCAAGTCAACTCAGGTGAACGCAAACTCAATGCTAAGAGGTTATGGGAGTTGTAGTTTTTCAAGGTCTTTTGTGTTTAGTGCCTCACCAAACTACAACTCCCAGGATTCCATAGCATCGAGCCATGGTATGAAACTGCATTAATTCAAGAGTGGAGATGCACCCAGAGAAGGTAAACAATCTTGCAAAACTCCACCTCTCAGGTTTGTTTTTGCAGTTTCCAAACCATGGATGATGGAATCTGTGGATATGGAGGCCCGACTGCATTGTTCCAATTGATATGCAACCGATGAGCGAGATCTCAGCAATTGTTATTACTGTTGCAGATCCGGCTGACGGATGAATATCTTCTTTTTGCAGGGCGGGAAAAATCAATATTTGATATTTGATTGTCTGAGATGATTAATTAAGACGGTAACAGATATTTACCAAATTTTGCCTCGTGTATTTGCTCACTCCGTATTTGATCATGAAATATTCATCTTGCCTGAGATTCAGTGGCGTAGCGCTTGTTATTCTGTGTTGGTATGCAATTTGGGGAAAAAAAGAGAGCTGAGTTTGTGCAAATGGGGTTTTGACAACGAACCTGTCGCTTCCCAGATAATATAAAGTTCTGGAGGTAAAGGTGGCCATTGTCCAAAATTGGCTGATGGTTTGAAGGTCACCTTCTTTGGAGGTTTTTTTAATGGGACGGCCATCTGTCAGGAGGGTTCGGATTGTGTCTTCCTGGATAGCTGAAAGAGGTTTGTCTAGATGGCCTTTGTGGGACTCTTCCAACTCAAGTGGAATATAGACTAACCTGGAAGTGCGATAAGAGTTGTCTTCTGTGGAGATTTTTAAACTGGACAGCTCTCTGTCGGGAGGGTTTGGATTGTGTCTTCCTGTATGGCCAAACAGGTTTGTCTAGATATCCTTTGGGGGACCCTTCCAACTCAAATGGAATATAGACTAACCTGGAAGTGCCATAAGAGTTGTCTTCTGTGCAGGTTTTTAAACTGGATGGCTCTCTCTTGGGAGTGTTCGGATTGTGTCTTCCTGTATGGCCCAAAGAGGTTTGTCTAGATGGCCTTTGGGGACCCTTTCAACTCAAGTGGAATATAGACTACCTGGGACTGTGATAATAGTTTCCTTCTCTGGAGGTTTTTAAACTGGATGGTCCTCTGTCAGGAGTGTTCAGATTGTGTTTTCCTGTATGGCCAAAAGAAGTTTGTCTTGATGACCATTGGGGGACCCTTCCAACTCAAATGGGATATAGACTAACCTGGGAGTGCAATATGAGTTTTCTTCTGTGGAGGTTTTTAAACTGGACAGCTCTAAGTTGGGAGGGTTTCGATTGTGTCTTCCTGTATGGTCAAAAGAGGTTTGTCTAGATGGCCTTTGGGGACCCTTTCAACTCAAATGGAATATAGACTACCTGGGAGTGCAATAAGAGTTTCCTTCTCTGGGTTTTGAAAAACAAACTGCATGGTCATCTGTTGGGAAGGTTCTGAATGTATATTTTTGCATGACAGAATGGGGTCTGTTTAGATAGCCTTTGGGGGTCCCTTCCAACCCTATGATTTGATGATACTAAGAGTGGAAAATGCTCTGAACCATGTCAAAGCGGTCTTCTTTCTCTGCGGAGAGGCAGGCTTCTCTTTTCCTTGTCATTTCACGCTCCGGGACCCAATTTTCCATTAAAGAAATAATGGCAAGACGTTGGAGGCAAATGCCAATTGTAGGATTTATGAATTAGTTGAGTATTACCCAAAGCAGAAATGTGCTTAGAGAGTATTATCTAAGGGGAGTGGAGCAATCAGGGAGGAAAATCAACAGACGGGGAGTGTGAGCTTAGTAGAAATGTCTTTGTGTGTGTGTGTGTGTGTGTGTAGGTTAGTCATGGCTTGTATCTCTAGCTTAACGTTGGTAAATGTGTTGGTGGGTATGTGTGTGTGTTGGTGTTTGGGTTCTGTAGTAGAGTGTAGTAGCCAGCTAAGAGAGCTGTACAGCTTATCAATAGATATAGATAGGTATAGATATATGTAGATGTTTGGTGAAGTGACCCATCTGTGATGGCACTGGATTGGCTGTTGGTAGGTGAAATGGCCCCTCTACAATATCACTGGGTTGACTGTTGCTAGGTGGAGTAGCCCAACTGTGATGTCCCTGGATTGGTTGTTGCTAGGTGGAGTGGCCCCCTCTGTGATGTCACTTCTGGATTGATTGTTCTTGAGAGAAATAGCCCCTCTGTGATGTCGCTGGATTGGCTGTGGCTAGGTGAAGTGGCTCCTCTGTGATGTCACTGGATTGGCTGTTGCTAGGTGAAGTGGCCCCTCTACAATATCACTGGGTTGCCTGTTGCTAGATGGAGTAACCTAACTGTGATGTCACTGGATTGGCAGTTGTTAAGTGAAGTGGCCCATCTGTGATATCACTGGATTGGCAGTTACTAGGTGAAGTGGTCCATCTGCGATGCCACTGGATTGGCTGTTGCTAGGTGAAGTGGCTCATCTGTGATACCACTGGATTGACTGTTCCTGGGTGAAGTGGCCCATCTGTCATGTCACTGGATTGGTTGTTGCTAGGTGAAGTGGCCCCTTTGTAATATCACTGGGTTGGCTGTTGCTAGGCAAAGTGGCCCCTCTACAATATCACTGGGTTGGCTGTTGCTAGATGGAGTAACCCAACTGTGATGTCACTGGATTGGCTGTTGCTAGTCAAAGTGGCCCCCTCTGTGATGTCACTGGATTAACTGTTGTTAGGTGAAGTGGCCCTTCTGTGATACCACTGGATTGGCAGTTACTAGGTGAAGTGGTCCATTTGCGATGTCACTGGATTGACTGTTGCTTGGTGAAGTGGCCCCTCTGTGTTGTCACTGGATTGACTGTTGCTAGGTGAAGTGGCCCATCTGTGATATCATTGTATTGGCAGTTGTTAGGTGAAGTGGCCCATCTGTGTTGTCACTGGATTGGCAGTTACTAGGTGAAGTGGTCCATCTGCGATATTATTGGTTTGGATGTTGCTAGGTGAAGTGGCCCCCTCTGTGATGTAACTGTTGGCTGTTGCTAGGTGAAGTGGCTCCCTCTGTAATATCACTGGTTTAGCTGTTGCTAGATGAAGTGGCCCCCTCTGTGATGTCACCGGATTGGTTGTTGCTAGGTGAAGTGTCCACTATGTGATACCACTGGATTGGCTGTTGCTAAGTGAAGTGGCCCATCTGTGATATCATTGTATTGTCTGTTGTTGGGTGAAGTGGCCCCTCTTTGATACCATTGGATTGGCTGTTGCTAAGTGAAGTGGCCCATCTGTGATATCATTGCATTGTCTGTTGTTGGGTGAAGTGGCCCCTCTTTGATACCACTGGATTGGCTGTTGCTAAGTGAAGTGGCCCATCTGTGATATCATTGCATTGTCTGTTGTTGGGTGAAGTGGCCCCTCTTTGATACCACTGGATTGGCTGTTGCTAAGTGAAGTGGCCCATCTGTGATATCATTGCATTGTCTGTTGTTGGGTGAAGTGGCCCCTCTTTGATACCACTGGATTGGCTGTTGCTAGGTGAAGTGGCCCATCTGTGATATCATTGCATTGTCTGTTGTTGGGTGAAGTGGCCCCTCTGTGTTGTCACTGGATTGACTGTTGCTAGGTGAAGTGGCCCATCTGTGATATCATTGTATTGGCAGTTGTTAGGTGAAGTGGCCCATCTGTGTTGTCACTGGATTGGCAGTTACTAGGTGAAGTGGTCCATCTGCGATATTATTGGTTTGGATGTTGCTAGGTGAAGTGGCCCCCTCTGTGATGTAACTGTTGGCTGTTGCTAGGTGAAGTGGCTCCCTCTGTAATATCACTGGTTTAGCTGTTGCTAGATGAAGTGGCCCCCTCTGTGATGTCACCGGATTGGTTGTTGCTAGGTGAAGTGTCCACTATGTGATACCACTGGATTGGCTGTTGCTAAGTGAAGTGGCCCATCTGTGATATCATTGTATTGTCTGTTGTTGGGTGAAGTGGCCCCTCTTTGATACCATTGGATTGGCTGTTGCTAAGTGAAGTGGCCCATCTGTGATATCATTGCATTGTCTGTTGTTGGGTGAAGTGGCCCCTCTTTGATACCATTGGATTGGCTGTTGCTAAGTGAAGTGGCCCATCTGTGATATCATTGCATTGTCTGTTGTTGGGTGAAGTGGCCCCTCTTTGATACCACTGGATTGGCTGTTGCTAAGTGAAGTGGCCCATCTGTGATATCATTGCATTGTCTGTTGTTGGGTGAAGTGGCCCCTCTTTGATACCACTGGATTGGCTGTTGCTAAGTGAAGTGGCCCATCTGTGATATCATTGCATTGTCTGTTGTTGGGTGAAGTGGCCCCTCTTTGATACCACTGGATTGGCTGTTGCTAAGTGAAGTGGCCCATCTGTGATATCATTGCATTGTCTGTTGTTGGGTGAAGTGGCCCCTCTTTGATACCACTGGATTGGCTGTTGCTAAGTGAAGTGGCCCATCTGTGATATCATTGCATTGTCTGTTGTTGGGTGAAGTGGCCCCTCTTTGATACCACTGGATTGGCTGTTGCTAAGTGAAGTGGCCCATCTGTGATATCATTGCATTGTCTGTTGTTGGGTGAAGTGGCCCCTCTTTGATACCACTGGATTGGCTGTTGCTAAGTGAAGTGGCCCATCTGTGATATCATTGCATTGTCTGTTGTTGGGTGAAGTGGCCCCTCTTTGATACCACTGGATTGGCTGTTGCTAAGTGAAGTGGCCCATCTGTGATATCATTGCATTGTCTGTTGTTGGGTGAAGTGGCCCCTCTTTGATACCATTGGATTGGCTGTTGCTAAGTGAAGTGGCCCATCTGTGATATCATTGCATTGTCTGTTGTTGGGTGAAGTGGCCCCTCTTTGATACCACTGGATTGGCTGTTGCTAAGTGAAGTGGCCCATCTGTGATATCATTGCATTGTCTGTTGTTGGGTGAAGTGGCCCCTCTTTGATACCACTGGATTGGCTGTTGCTAAGTGAAGTGGCCCATCTGTGATATCATTGCATTGTCTGTTGTTGGGTGAAGTGGCCCCTCTTTGATACCACTGGATTGGCTGTTGCTAGGTGAAGTGGCCCATCTGTGATATCATTGCATTGTCTGTTGTTGGGTGAAGTGGCCCCTCTTTGATACCACTGGATTGGCTGTTGCTAAGTGAAGTGGCCCATCTGTGATATCATTGCATTGTCTGTTGTTGGGTGAAGTGGCCCCTCTTTGATACCACTGGATTGGCTGTTGCTAAGTGAAGTGGCCCATCTGTGATATCATTGTATTGTCTGTTGTTGGGTGAAGTGGCCCCTCTTTGATACCACTGGATTGGCTGTTGCTAAGTGAAGTGGCCCATCTGTGATATCATTGCATTGTCTGTTGTTGGGTGAAGTGGCCCCTCTTTGATACCACTGGATTGGCTGTTGCTAAGTGAAGTGGCCCATCTGTGATATCATTGCATTGTCTGTTGTTGGGTGAAGTGGCCCCTCTTTGATACCACTGGATTGGCTGTTGCTAGGTGAAGTGGCCCATCTGTGATATCATTGCATTGTCTGTTGTTGGGTGAAGTGGCCCCTCTTTGATACCACTGGATTGGCTGTTGCTAAGTGAAGTGGCCCATCTGTGATATCATTGCATTGTCTGTTGTTGGGTGAAGTGGCCCCTCTTTGATACCACTGGATTGGCTGTTGCTAAGTGAAGTGGCCCATCTGTGATATCATTGCATTGTCTGTTGTTGGGTGAAGTGGCCCCTCTTTGATACCACTGGATTGGCTGTTGCTAAGTGAAGTGGCCCATCTGTGATATCATTGCATTGTCTGTTGTTGGGTGAAGTGGCCCCTCTTTGATACCACTGGATTGGCTGTTGCTAAGTGAAGTGGCCCATCTGTGATATCATTGCATTGTCTGTTGTTGGGTGAAGTGGCCCCTCTTTGATACCACTGGATTGGCTGTTGCTAAGTGAAGTGGCCCATCTGTGATATCATTGCATTGTCTGTTGTTGGGTGAAGTGGCCCCTCTTTGATACCACTGGATTGGCTGTTGCTAAGTGAAGTGGCCCATCTGTGATATCATTGCATTGTCTGTTGTTGGGTGAAGTGGCCCCTCTTTGATACCACTGGATTGGCTGTTGCTAGGTGAAGTGGCCCATCTGTGATATCATTGCATTGTCTGTTGTTGGGTGAAGTGGCCCCTCTTTGATACCACTGGATTGGCTGTTGCTAAGTGAAGTGGCCCATCTGTGATATCATTGCATTGTCTGTTGTTGGGTGAAGTGGCCCCTCTTTGATACCACTGGATTGGCTGTTGCTAGGTGAAGTGGCCCATCTGTGATATCATTGCATTGTCTGTTGTTGGGTGAAGTGGCCCCTCTGTGTTGTCACTGGATTGACTGTTGCTAGGTGAAGTGGCCCATCTGTGATATCATTGTATTGGCAGTTGTTAGGTGAAGTGGCCCATCTGTGTTGTCACTGGATTGGCAGTTACTAGGTGAAGTGGTCCATCTGCGATATTATTGGTTTGGATGTTGCTAGGTGAAGTGGCCCCCTCTGTGATGTAACTGTATTGGCTGTTGCTAGGTGAAGTGGCTCCCTCTGTAATATCACTGGTTTAGCTGTTGCTAGATGAAGTGGCCCCCTCTGTGATGTCACCGGATTGGTTGTTGCTAGGTGAAGTGTCCACTATGTGATACCACTGGATTGGCTGTTGCTAAGTGAAGTGGCCCATCTGTGATATCATTGTATTGTCTGTTGTTGGGTGAAGTGGCCCCTCTTTGATACCATTGGATTGGCTGTTGCTAAGTGAAGTGGCCCATCTGTGATATCATTGCATTGTCTGTTGTTGGGTGAAGTGGCCCCTCTGTGATACCACTGGATTGGCTGTTGCTAAGTGAAGTGGCCCATCTGTGATATCATTGCATTGTCTGTTGTTGGGTGAAGTGGCCCCTCTTTGATACCACTGGATTGGCTGTTGCTAAGTGAAGTGGCCCATCTGTGATATCATTGCATTGTCTGTTGTTGGGTGAAGTGGCCCCTCTTTGATACCACTGGATTGGCTGTTGCTAAGTGAAGTGGCCCATCTGTGATATCATTGCATTGTCTGTTGTTGGGTGAAGTGGCCCCTCTTTGATACCACTGGATTGGCTGTTGCTAAGTGAAGTGGCCCATCTGTGATATCATTGCATTGTCTGTTGTTGGGTGAAGTGGCCCCTCTTTGATACCACTGGATTGGCTGTTGCTAAGTGAAGTGGCCCATCTGTGATATCATTGCATTGTCTGTTGTTGGGTGAAGTGGCCCCTCTTTGATACCACTGGATTGGCTGTTGCTAAGTGAAGTGGCCCATCTGTGATATCATTGCATTGTCTGTTGTTGGGTGAAGTGGCCCCTCTTTGATACCACTGGATTGGCTGTTGCTAAGTGAAGTGGCCCATCTGTGATATCATTGCATTGTCTGTTGTTGGGTGAAGTGGCCCCTCTTTGATACCACTGGATTGGCTGTTGCTAGGTGAAGTGGCCCATCTGTGATATCATTGCATTGTCTGTTGTTGGGTGAAGTGGCCCCTCTTTGATACCACTGGATTGGCTGTTGCTAAGTGAAGTGGCCCATCTGTGATATCATTGCATTGTCTGTTGTTGGGTGAAGTGGCCCCTCTTTGATACCACTGGATTGGCTGTTGCTAGGTGAAATGGTCCATCTGCAATGTCACTGGATTGATTGTTGCTTGGTGAAGTGGCCCCTCTGTGTTGTCACTGGTTTGGCTGTTGCTAGGTGAAGTGGCCTCTCTGTGATATCATTGTATTGGCTGTTGTTGGGTGAAGTGGCCCTCTGTGATACCACTGGATTGGCTGTTGCTAGGTGAAGTGGCTCATCTGTGATGTCACTGGATTGACTGTTGCTTGGTGAAGTGGCCCTTCTTTGTTGTCACTGGTTTGCATGTTGCTAGGTGAAGTGGCTCCCTCTGTAATGTCACTGGTTTAGCTGTTGCTAGATGAAGTGGCCCCCTCTCTGATGTCACTGGATTGGCGGTTGTTAGGTGAAGTGGCCCCTCTGTGATACCACTGGATTGGCTGTTGCTAGGTGAAGTGGCCCCTCTGTGATATCACTGGATTGGCTGTTGCTAATCAAAGTGGCCCATCTGTGATATCATTGTATTGGCTGTTGCTAGTCAAAGTGGCCCATCTGTGATATCGTATTGGCTGTTGCTGGGTGAAGTGGCCCCTCTGTGATACCACTGGATTGGTAGTTGTTAGGTGAAATGGCCCTCTGTGATGTCACTGGAAAAGGCAAGGAAGGAAAGAAAGGAAGAGACAAGGGAAGGAAAGAAAGGAAAGGAGAAGGAAAAGAGGGAGGGAGAAGAAAGAAAAAGAAAGGAAAGAGAAAAGCAGGGAAGAAAGGTAAGGAGAATAAACAGAAGGAAAAGGAAGAAGAAAAAAGGAGGGAAGGAAAGAAGGGCAAAAAGGAGAAAGTAGGTAGGCAGCAGCCCTTCGTATATATGCTAATAAATTATAAAATAGTTGGGTTGTTGTAGGTTTTTTTCGGGCTATATGGCCATGGTCTAGAAGCATTCTCTCCTGACGTTTCGCCTGCATCTATGGCAAGCATCCTCAGATGCAGGCGAAACGTCAGGAGAGAATGCCTCTAGACCATGGCCATATAGCCCGAAAAAACCTACAACAACCCAGTGATTCCGGCCATGAAAGCCTTCGACAATACATATAAAATAGTTCTTTTCATATATGTATTGTTCTTTTTACCATATTTTCTTTATTCTAAATAAAAAATAGCTTCAAATATTTTGAAATAGAAGCAAAAAAGGAAAGAAACAATGCCCAAGAATGCACCAGTTGAGTTTACACCTTGGGTCTATGCCTCTATTACAGTGTTTCTCAACCTGGGGGTCGGGACCCCCATGGGGGTCACGAGGGGGTGTTAGAGGGGTCGCCAAAGACCATCAGAAAACATAGTATTTTCTGTTGGTCATGGGGGTTCTGTGTGGAAAGTTTGGTCCAATTCTATCATTGGTGGGGTTCAGAATGCTATTTTATTTTGGGTGAACTATAAATCCCAACAATTACAACTCCCAAATGGCAAGGCCTATTTTCTCCAAACTCCACCAGTGTTCACGTTTGGGCATATTGAGTATTTGCGCCAAGTTTGATCCAGATCCATCATTGCTTGAGTCCACAGTGTTCTCTGGATGTGGGTGAACTACAACTCCAAAAAACTCCAGGTCAATGTCCACCAGACCTTTCCAGTATTTTCTCTTGGTCATGGGAATTCTGTGTGCCCAGTTTGATTCAGTTCCATAATTGGTGGAGTTCAGAAGGCTCTTTGATTTTAGGTGAACTATAAATCCCAGCAACTCCAGCATTACCAAATGACAAAATCAATCACCCCCAACCTCACCAGTATTCAGATTTGGGAGTATTGGTTATTTGTGCCAAATTTGGTTCAGTGACTGAAAATACATCCTGCATATCAGATTTACATTACGATTCATAACAGGAGCAAAAGTACAGTTGTGAAGTAGCAACGAAAATAATACTATGGTTGGGGGTCACCACAACATGAGGAAGTGTATTAAGGGGTCGCGGCATTAGGAAGGTTGAGAAACACTGCTCTATTATATTTGAATGTAAGAGCTCTGTCCAAAGTGCTGAAAGCGATCGTGAATGTAAGAGCTCTGTCCAAAGTGCTGAAAGTGATCCCGTTAAGAGATTCAGGACCTTGGAAAGCTCCCTGGAAGCCCTGGCTGATCCTTCCCATTCTACAGGCTGGTTCTCTCTCTTGCTGGATAGGTTTCATCCCCTTGGAGAGCGCTTCTAAAGCCTGAAATAAAACCCGGACCCGGATTCGCCGCCCCCTTGACTCGGAAGCCTCCCTCCTTGCACGGAAAAGCGAACCTTCTTGACAAAGCGCAAGAGTTTTCCTTGGGTTATTTATATTCCTGTTTGTGAAGCCAGAGCCGGCGGTAGATAATCGGCTCTCGTTATTGTTGGAAGAAACAAAACGAGCGTCTCCAATTAAAGCGCAGGACACGTATATTTGCAGGGAAATCGAGGCCTGCCAATTTGTTCTCCCCATCAGATAAACTCCAGAGAGCGAGGGAGAGGGGAAAAAAGAAATGAACTGGAGGCAAAGGCAGGCGACAAGAGGATTAGAGGAAGCTCCGTCACTCTTGTTTGCAAAGTAGCTTGACTCCAAAGTGTTGGGATGGGCTTAAAAGAGGGAAAGCTGGTGTAATGGACTCGTGGCAGTTGTAGTTTTACAAGGTCTTTTGCCTTCACTGCCAAAGAAAGCTAATGCCCATCAAACTCAATGCTATGGGATAATGGGAGTTGTAGTTTTACAAGGTTTTTTGCCCTCACTGCTAAAGAAAGTGAATGCCCATCAAACTCAATGCTATAAGGTAATGGGAGTTGTAGTTTTACAAGGTCTTTTAACCTTTCTGCTAAAGAAAGCTAATGCCCATCAAACTCAGTACTATAAGGTAATGGGAGTTGTAGTTTTACAAGGTATTTTAACCTCTCTGCTAAAGAAAGCTAATGTCCATCAAACTCAATGCTATAGGTTAATAGGAGTTGTAGTTTTACAAGGTCTTTTGCCTTCACTGCTAAAGAAAGCTGGTGCCCCATCAAACTCAATGCTATAAGGTAATGTGAGTTGTAGTTTTACAATGTCTTTTGCCCTCTCTGCTAAAGAAAGCTAATATCCCATCAAACTCAATGCTGTGGGATAATGGGAGTTGTAGTTTTACATAGTCTCTCACCTTCTGTGCCCAACAGGGCTGGTGATACTCCAAACACAAAGCTATGGGAGTTGTAGTTTTACAAAGCCTTTTGCCCTCTCTGCTAAAGAAAGCTAATGCCCATCAAACTCAATACTATAAGGTAATGGGAGTTGTAGTATTGCAAGGTCTTTTACCCTCTCTTCCAAAGAAAGCTGGTGCCCCATCTAACTCAATGCTATGGGATAATGGGAGTTGTAGTTTTACATAGTCTCTCACCTGCTGTGACCAACAGGGCTGGTGATCCTCCAAACACAATGCTATGGGAGTTGTAGTTGTAGTTACAAGGTATTTTGCCCCCTCTGCCAAATAAAATTGGTGTCCCACCAAACTCAATGCTATGGGATAGTGGGAGTTGTAGTTTTACAAGATCTTTCCCCCCCTCTGCCAAATAAAATTGGTGTCCCACCAAACTCAATGCTATGGGATAGTGGGAGTTGTAGTTTTACAAAGTCTTTTGCCCTCTCTGCCAAAGACCATTGGTGCCCACCAAACTCAATGCTATGGGATAATTGGAGTTGTAGTTTTACATAGTCTCTTACCTTCTGTGCCCAAGAGGGCTGGTGATCCTCCAAACACAATGCTATGGGATAGTGAAAGTTGTAGTTTTACAAGGTCATTTGCCTTCTGTACCATAGAGAGCTGGTTCCTCACCAAAGTGAATGCTATAGGATAATGGGAGTGATAGTTTTACAAGGTCTTTTCTCTTCTGTGCCCAAGAGGGCTGGTGCATCGCATATATTTCTGATGGTCTTAGGCACCCCTTTGACAGAGAAGGCTGAAGATCTCTCTGCCTGTTCTTCTCTTCCTTTGTGGAAACATACAGAAATCCTCCCACCAAAAGCCCTCCTCTGTTGTGATAGGCCAGCCTCTCAGCCAAGGGGAGGGCTGTTTCTGAGACTCCAAACAGGGAGGAGAGAGCAGTTGTGCTCGACACATGGCATCGTGGTGTGCATGTGCAGGTGAGGGAGTGTGTGCAAGGTCGGAGGGAGGTTCATGCCAGTGAGTCTCTTCAAGGCATGGGGGTTCAGTGTGGGACGTTTGGCCCAATTCTATCATTGTTGGGTTCAGAAGGCTCTTTGATTGTAGGTGAACTATAAATCCCAGCAACTACAACTCCCGAATGTCAAGGCCTATTTTCCCCAAACTCCACCAGGTTCACATTTGGGCATATTGAGTACTCATGCCAAGTTTGGTCCAGATCCATCATTGTTTGAGTCCACAGTGCTCTCTGGATGTAGGTGAACTACAACTCCAAAACTCAAGGTCAGTGCTCACCAAACCTTTCCAGTATTTTCTGTTGGTAATGAGAGCTCTGTGTGTCAAGTTTGGTTCAATTCCATCATTGGTGGAGTTCAGAGTGCTCTTTGATTGTAGGTGAACTATAAATCCCAGCAACTACAACTCCTAATTTCAAGACCTATTTTCCCCAAACTCCACCAGTGTTCACATTTGAGTGTATTGAGTATTGGTACCAAGTTTGGTCCAGATCCATCATGGTTTGAGTCCACAGTGCTCTCTGGTTGTAGGTGAACTACAACTCCAAAACTCACGGTCAAGGCCCACCAAACCCTTCCAGTTATTTTCTGTGTGCCAAGTTTGGTTCAATTCCATCGTTGGTGGAGTTCAGAATGCTCTTTGATTGTAGGTGAACTATAAATCCCAGCAACTACAACTCCCAAAGGACAAAATCAATCCCCTCCCAACCGCACAAGTATTCAAATTTGGACATATTGGGCATTTGTGCCAAATTTGGTCCAGTGAATGAAAATACATCCTCCTGCATATCAGATGTTTGTAGGTGAACAATAAATCCCAGCAATTGGATCTCTCAAATGTCAAGATCTATTTTCACCAACTCCAGCGGTGTTCACATTTGGGCATATTGAGTATTTGTGCCAAGTTTGGTTCAGATCCATCATGGTTCGAGTCCACAGTGCTCTCTGGATGTAGGTCAGTGGTTCTCAACCTGGGGTCCCCAGATGTTTTTGGCCTACAACTCCCAGAAATCCCAGCCAGTTTACCAGCTGTTAGGATTTCTGGGAGTTGAAGGCCAAAAACATCTGGGGACCCCAGGTTGAGAACCACTGATGTAGGTGAACCACAACTCCATAACTCAAGGTCAGTGCCCACCAAACCCTCCCAGTGTTTTATTTTGGTCGTGGGAGTTCTGTGTGCCAAGTTTGGTTCAATTCCATTGTTGGTGGAGTTCAGAAGGCTCTTTGATTGTAGGTGAACTGTAAATCCCAGTAACTACAACTCCTAAATGTCAAGACCTATTTCCCCCAAACTCCACCAGTGTTCACATTTGAGTGTATTGAGTATTGGTACCAAGTTTGGTCCAGATTTTGTGTCCACAGTGCTCTCTGGTTGTAGGTGAACTACATCTCCAAAACTCAAGGTCAGTGCTCACCAAACCTTTCCAGTATTTTCTGTTGGTCGTGGGAGTTCTGTGTGCCAAGTTTGGTTCAATTCCATCGTTGGTGGGGTTCAGAATGCTCTTTGGTTGTAGGTGAACTATAAATCCCAGGACCTACAACTTCCAAATGACAAAATCAATCCCCCCCAATCCCACCAGTATTTAAATGTGGACGTATAGGATATTTGTGCCAAAGTTGGTCCAGTGAATGAAGATACATCCTGCATACCAGATGTTTACATTATGATTCATAACAGTAGCACAATGACAGTTGTGAATTAGCAATGAAAATAATTTAATGGTTGAGGGTCAACACAACACGAAGAAGTGTATTAAGGGGTTGTGGCATTAGGAAGGGTGAGAAACACTGGTGTAGATGCACCCCAAACCAAAATGTCCTTTTTGAAAACCTGATTAAGAATCCAGAAAAATGATGAAGGCAGCTTGTTGTTGTTGTTATTGTAAGCACCATGTGGAACATTAGCCTTGCATGGTGCTTGAGTAGTACGTGAGGAACAGGGATTTTGTAGGATTTTGTGCCAGATTGGCCCCCCTCTGCTGCCTGCGTTTTGTCTCTAAAGGCTCCCCCCCCCCCAAAAAAAGACCCTTTGGATGGGGTTAGACCAAGAGAAAACAAGAAACCTTTGCCGCTAAATAAATGTCTCGGAGGGCAAAGCACCGTCACGATGCGCGCAGAGGGAGAGAAATCCAATTTGTGCTCTGGAAAAAGAAAAGATGGGTTTGGAGAAGAGGAACAAGGGTAGAGGTCTATATGGCGGAGAAGGGGGGGGGTCTTATCGAATTGTAAATGAGGAGGGCTTTCGGTGACAAGGATTTCAGGATTCAGCAGAAAGGAAAGCAGCAGACCTTTTCTTCCCCGGCTCCTTCTTTGCGCCGCACATAATTAACCAAAGGAATTGCGCTCTGACAAGATGTGTTGATAGCCTCTGGCAAGGAGGATGGAGCGAGGGAAGAATTACACACATGTTTTCCTAGAGAAGGAGGAGAGATCCGCTCCTGATCATCTTCCATAATAAGTATGGCGATCCAATGAGGGAGAGGGAAAAGGTTTGGCCTGCATCAATAGGAGCCTAGTGTCTAGATCTAGGGAAGTCATGCTCCCCATGCTCTATTCTGTTCTGGTTAGACCACACCTGGAACATTGTGTCCAATTCTGGGCACCACAATTGAAGAGAGATATTGACAAGCTGGAATGTGTCCAGAGGAGGGCGACTAAAATGATCAAGGGTCTGGAGAACAAGCCCTATGAGGAGCGGCTTAAGGAGCTGGGCATGTTTAGCCTGAAGAAGAGAAGGCTGAGAGGAGACATGATAGCCATATATAAACATGTGAAAGGAAGTCACAGGGAGGAGAGAGCAAGCTTCCTTTCTGCTTCCTTGGAGATTAGGACATGGAACAATGGCTTGAAACTACAAGAAAGGAGATTCCATCTGAACATGAGGAAGAACTTCCTGACTGTGAGAGCCGTTCAGCAGTGGAACTCTCTGCTCCAGAGTGTGGTGGAGGCTCCTTCTTTGGAAGCTTTTAAACAGAGGCTGGATGGCCATCTGTCAGGGGTGATTTGAATGCAATATTCCTGCTTCTTGGCAGAATGGGGTTGGACTGGATGGCCCAGGAGGTCTCTTCCAACTCTTTGATTCTATGATTCAGGATTCAGCAGAAAGGAAAGCAGCAGACCTTTTCTTCCCCGGCTTCTTCTTTGCGCCGCACATAATTAACCAAAGGAATTGTGCCCTGACAAGATGTGTTGATAGCCTCTGGCAAGGAGGATGGAGCGAGGGAAGAATTACACACATGTTTTCCTAGAGAAGGAGGAGAGAACTGCTCCCAATCATCTCCCATAATAGGTATGGCGATCCAATGGAGGAGAGGAAAAAGGTTGGCTCGAATGGGAGAAGAGATAATTGGCTGGCTGGAACGGTCATGGGTTCGAATCCTGCCTTCGCCCACCATAGCTCTGAGAATGTCCCTTTCCTGGAAGTCTTCCAGTTGGTGTCAACCATATTTAGTTCCAACAGACCTCACTACCTCTGAGGATGCTTGCCATAGATGCAGGCAAAACTTCAGGAGAGAATGCTTCTAGAACATGACCATATAGCCGGAAAGAAACCTACAACAACCCAGTGATTCTGGCCTTGAAAGCCTTCGACGATATGATTTAGATATCTTGTTGAAGGTTTTCATGGGTTGCTGTGAGTTTTTCAGGCTGTATGGCTATGTTCCAGCAGCATTCTCTTCTGACATTTCACCTGCATCTGTGGCTAATGGCATCTTCAGAGGTTCTGTTGGTGATGAAGCAAGTGGTGTGTGTGTGTGTATCTTCTATATAAATAAAAATGTAATGTTCACTCATGGAATTTGTCATTACTGGATGAATTGACACCAAATTTGGACACAATATACCTATCAGGCCATCACTCATAAAAACACTGAAAAACATAGCAGAAGAGGCTTAAAAAGCCAAAAAAATTACATTACAATGCATGCTCAAAACCACATATATACTCATACACACACACACACAAAACACATATACACAGACTGGGCCACAGCAACGCATGGCAGGAGACGGCTAGTGTATGTGTGAGTGAGTGTGTGTACATATATATGTAGTGTTCGTTTGTGGGATTAACATAACTCAAAAACCACTGGATCAATTGACACCAAATTTGGACACAATACACATTTCAGACCAACAAGTGACCATCACTCATAAAAACACTGAAAAACACAGCAGAAGAGACTTAAAAAGTCAAAAAACAAATTATACAATACAACGCATGCGCATAACCACACACACATATATATATATATACGCAAACTTACTTACTTAGGCGATCCCTCGTTGGACGAGTAAGATGGTCTTCCATTATGGATTTCCTTGTGGGTCCGTATGTGGCTGTGGAGCCCTATTCTTGCTCTGCATCTTCTTCCGCAGTGAGGGCATTGGTTTCCAGGTGGAAGGCGGTCCCGGTCGGGGTTGGCTTGACGCGCCTTCCTCCTGGCACGTTTCTCTCTTTCACCCTCCACTCGTGCCTCCTCAAATTCTGCAGCACTGCTGGTCACAGCTGTCCTCCAGCTGGAGCGCTCAAGGGCCAGGGCTTCCCAGTTCTCAGTGTCTATGCCAGAGTTTTTAAGGTTGGCTTTGAGCCCATCTTTAAATCTCTTTTCCTGTCCACCAACGTTTCATTTTCCGTTCTTAAGTTCAGAGTAGAGCAACTGCTTTGGGAGACGGTGGTCAGACATCCGGACAACGTGGCCGGCCCAGCGGAGTTGATGTTGGAGGACCATCGCTTCAATGCTGGTGGTCTTTGCTTCTTCCAGCACACTGACGTTTGTCCGCTTGTCTTCCCAGGAGATTTGCAGGATTTTCCGGAGGCAGCGCTGATGGAATCGTTCCAGGAGTTGCATGTGACGTCTGTAGACAGTCCATGTCTCACAGGCATAGAGCAGGGTTGGGAGGACAATAGCTTTATAGACGCAAACACACATATACACAAATATATACACATACACATACATACACACACAAAACACATATACACAGACTGGGCCACAGCAACGTGTGGCAGGGGATGGCATATATATATGAAGCTCGTATATGGAGTGTCCATCAGAAACAGAACTGGAAAGGAGGGATGGTCCATTGTACTATGTGTCTGAAGGCCAGGGTTCAAATCCTCACTCTGGAGACCATGGTTCAAACCCTCATTGGGCAAGTCACAATCTCTCAACCAAGAATGCAAAGCTCTTCTGAACATGAGGCCTTGAGGCTGCTGTTGAAGGCTTTCATGGGTTGCTGTGAGTTTTTCTGGCTTTATGGCCATGTTCCAGCAGCATTCTCTCCTGACGTTTTGCCTCCATCTGTGGCTAATGGCATCTTCAGAGGTTTTGTTGGCAGTGAAGCAAGTGGTGTGTTGCGTCTGTCTCTCTATCTACCTATCTATCTATCTATCTATCTATCTATCTAATCTATCTATCTCTGGGGTGCTCCATGCAGTGATGCTGGCCACATGACCTTGGAGGTGTCTACAGACAACTCTGGCTCTTCATCTTGGAGATGAGCACCAATCCCCAGAGTTGGACACGACTGGACTTAATGTCAAGGGAAAACCTTTACCTTTTACTATATATCTGAGGAGTGTCCATTCAGAAACAGAGAATTGGAAAGGATGGATGGTCCACTGGACTATGTCTCTGGAGACCATGGCTCAAATCCTTACTCTGAGGATCATGGTTCGAACCCCCATTGAGGAAGTCACATTTTCTCAACCTTGCAGGAAGGCAATGGCAAAGCTCTTCTGAACAAATCTTGCCAGGAAAACCCTGTAATAGGGTCACTTTGGGGTTGCCATAGTTTGGCAATGACTAGAAGACACACAATAATGAGAATTATTTAGAAGAGCTTTGCCATGGCCTTCTTGCAAGGTTGAGAGAGTGTGACTTCCTCAATGGAGGTTCAAACCATGGTCTCCAGAGTAAGGATTTGAACCGTGGACTCCAGAGACAATGTACCATCTCTCCTTTCCAATTCTCTGTTTCAGAACTAAACTAGCATCCCCTCCAAGTCTCTCAATTTGGGAGAAAACATTCTGGTTCATTCTCTACCATCCCATTTGTTCAGACGGTATCAAAATGTCCCTGTTTCCTCCCACTATCCTTCTTTTGTCCTCAGCTTATTTCAGTTCCTGCCGAGTGACTTCAAAACGCAAAAAGGATTTGCGTTTCATTAACTCAGCAGTTGAAAATAAGACGAAATTTTCCTGCTTGGTGGAATGGGGTTGGACTAGATGGCACTTAGGGGTCCATTCCAACTCTGTTATTCTGTGATTCGAAATGTGTTGACATAGGATTATTAATAAGGACCGTCCTGCAAAAATGGGACACTTGTCCAAATGATACCCCGTAGCATAATTTGCACTGGCAGGCCATCAGAATATATGGGAATGCCTTTACGGAGCTAAATGTGGTTATTTATTTATTTATCGTGTCAGGAGCGAACTGAACAGCTGTATTGCATTAAAACAAACAAACAGACAAACAAGACACAAAGTTTGCAAGCTTGGTAGTTGATTAAATGTCTTTTGACCAGTATCTGGCCACTTGGAGTGCTTCTGGTGTTGCCGCAAGAAGGTCCTCCATTGTGCATGTGGCAGGGCTCAGGGTGCATTGCAGCAGGTGGTCAGTGGTTTGCTCCTCTCCACACTCGCATGTCATGGATTCCACTTTGTAGCCTCATTTCTTAAGGTTGGCTCTGCATCTCGTGGTGCCAGAGCGCAGTCTGTTCAGCGCCTTCCAAGTCACCCCGTCTTCTGTGTGCCCAGGGGGGAGTCTCTCATTTGGTGTCAGCCATTGGTTGAGGTTCTGGGTTTGAGCCTGCCATATTTGGACTCTTGCTTGCTGAGTGTCTCTGTGGATCTTAGGAAGCAATTTCTTGATTTAAGTCTTTGGCGTGCTGGCTGATGCCCAAACAGGGGATAGGCCGGAGATGTCACTGCCTTGGTCCTTTCACTATTGGTTGCTACTTCCTGGCGGATGGCAGGTGGTGCAATACTGCTAAAGAGTGTAATTTCTCCAGTGGTGTAGGGTTCAGACACCACGTGATAATGTGGCATGCTTCATTAAGAGCCAAATCCACTGTTTTAGCGTGGTGAGATGTGTTCCACACTGGGCATGCATACTCAGCAGCAGAGTAGCATAGCGCGAGGGCAGATGTCTTCACTGTGTCTGGTTGTGATCCCCAGGTTGTGCCAATCAGCTTTCGTATGACATTGTTTGAGCGCCCACTTTTTGCTTTGGTCCTTTCACTATTGGCTGCCACTTCCTGGCGGATGTCAGGTGGTACAATACCAACTAAACTGTGTATAATTTCTCCAGTGGTGTTGGGTGTAGACATCCTGTGGACGGTAATGTGGCATGTCTCATTAAGAGCCACATCGACTGTTTTAGCGTGGTGAGATGTGTTCCACACTGGGCATGTGTACCCAGCAGCAGAGTAGCACAGCGCAAGGGCAGATGTCTTCACTGTGTCTGGTTGTGATCCCCAGGTTGTGCCAATCAGCTTTCGTATGATATTGTTTCTAGCGCCCACTTTTTGCTTGATGTTCAGGCAGTGCTTCTTGTAGGTCATGCGTACTCAGCAGCAGAGTAGCATAGCGCAAGGGCAGATGTCTTCACTGTGTCTGGTTGTGATCCCTAGGTTGTGTCAGTCAGCTTTCGTATGATATTATTTCTAGAACCCACTTTTTGCTTGATGTTCAGGCAGTGCTTCTTGTAGGTCATGCGTACTCAGCAGCAGAGTAGCATAGCGCGAGGGCAGATGTCTTCACTGTGTCTGGTTGTGATCCCCAGGTTGTGCCAATCAGCTTTCGTATGACATTGTTTGAGCGCCCACTTTTTGCTTTGGTCCTTTCACTATTGGCTGCCACTTCCTGGCGGATGTCAGGTGGTGCAATACCAACTCAACAGTGTAATTTCTCCAGTGGTGTTGGGTGTAGACATCCTGTGGACGGTAATGTGGCATGTCTCATTAAGAGCCACATCCACTGTTTTAGCATGGTGAGATGTGTTCCACACTGGGCATGCGTACCCAGCAGCAGAGTAGCAAAGCGCAAGGGCAAATGTCTTCACTGTGTCTGGTTGTGATCCCCAGGTTGTGCCAGTCAGCTTTCGTATGATATTGTTTCTAGCACCCACTTTTTGCTTGATGTTCAGGCAGTGCTTCTTGTAGGTCAGAGCTTCTTGTAGGTCATGCGTACTCAGCAGCAGAGTAGCATAGCGCAATGGCAGATGTCTTCACTGTGTCTGGTTGTGATCCCCAGGTTGTGCCAGTCAGCTTCCGTATGATATTATTTCTAACACCCACTTTTTGCTTGATATTCAGGCAGTGAATGGTGTGTTTCTGGATGGCTCTTGGGGTTGGACTGGGTGGTCTGTGGGGTCCCTTCCGACTCCGTGATTCTGTGATTGTTTGATTCTGTGATTCTCCTGATGACTTGCTGTTCTCTTTCTCTCTCTTTCCTTCTTGTAGGGCCCCCTTCTGACGGCACCATGGAGCGCCTGCTGCTGCTGTGCCTCTTGGTGCTCCTGAGCAGTTTGCTGGCCCGATCCCAGGTTTGCCCCAAGCGCTGCATGTGCCAGAACCTCTCTCCGTCCCTGGCCATCCTTTGCACCAAGACGGGCCTCCTCTTCGTGCCCACCGTCATTGACCGGCGCACGGTGGAGCTGCGCCTGACGGACAACTTCATCACCGTCATCCGCCGCAAGGACTTCTCCAACATGACCAGCTTGGTCCACCTCACTCTGTCCCGCAACACCATCAGCCAGATCCTGCCCTACGCCTTCGCCGACCTGCGGGGCTTACGGGCCCTCCACTTGGACAACAACCGGCTCCTCCTGATTGGCCCCGACCAGCTCAAAGGCTTGCCCAACCTGCGCCACCTCATCCTCAGCAACAACCAGCTGCAGGACATCTCCCCTGGAGCCTTCGATGACTTTGCGGCCACCTTGGAGGATCTGGACCTCTCCTACAACAACCTGGTGCAGGTGCCTTGGGACACCATCCGCCGCCTCAACAACGTCAACTCCCTCAACCTCGACCACAACTTGATCGATTACGTCCCCGAAGGCGTCTTCACCAACCTCCTCAAGCTGGCCCGCTTGGACATGACCTCCAACAAGCTCAAGAAGATCCCGCCCGATCCTCTTTTCCTCCGGATCCCTGTCTACGCCAAGTCGAAAGGTTCCCCGCTCTCCTCCTTGGTCCTCAGCTTTGGGGGGAACCCATTGCATTGCAATTGCGAGTTATTGTGGTTGCGGAGGCTCACCCGAGAGGATGACTTGGAGACCTGCGCTTCTCCTCCAGACCTTCTTGGGAAATACTTTTGGACCATACCTGAGGAGGAGTTTATATGTGAGACTCCATTCATTACCCGTCACACGGGGCCTTTGGTGGTGACGGAAGGGGAAGGGGCCGTCCTTCGTTGTCGTGGGGTGGGTGATCCAGAACCTTCCATCCATTGGGTCTCCAGGGAGGGCAAGGTCATCGCCAACACCTCCCGGACCATCTCCTACGACAACGGCACGCTGGAGATTCTCATTGCCACTGTCCAGGACAATGGGAACTTCACCTGTATTGCTTCCAACGCCGCCGGAGAAGCCACCACCACTGTTGAGTTGGTGGTCAACCCATTGCCTCAACTCTCCAACGGCACAGGGTCCAAGCTGCCCGAGGCCGCGGGGCCCTCCGACATCCTCACCTCGGCCAAAGCCGCTCTCCCCATCGGTGCCAATGAAACGGGGGCCTCTCCGGACAAAGGAGTGGTGGCTTCTGAAGTCACCTCTTCCTCGGTGCTCATCCGGTGGTACCCTCCATGGCACGTCCCCGGCATCCGGATGTACCAGATCCAATACAACAGTTCCTCCGACGACATCTTAGTCTATAGGTGAGTTGGTTTTGGGATCTGGAATGGAAAGGTTTGGGGTATGTCCAGTAGGTCTTCCAGTGTGATTCTATGGTCAACTTGGTTGGAAGAAGTAGCAACACTTGTATACAGTGGTCCCTCGCTACTTTGCGGTTCGCTTTACGCAGACTCGCTGTTTTGCGGGTTTCTGCAAATATTAATATAAAATATTTATGTACATTTATTTATTTATTTATTTGTCGTGTCAGAACAACTAGTCTAACAGAACAAAGCAAACAAACAGAGAAATACACAACTTGTGAGTTTGGTAGCTGGTTAAATGTCCTTTGACCAGTATCTGGCCACTTGGAGTGCCTCTGGTGTTGCTGCAAGAAGGTCCTCCATGGTGCATGTGGCAGGGCTCAGGTTGCATTGCAGCAGGTGGTCAGTGGTTTGCTCTTCTCCACACTCGCATGTCGAGGATTCCACTTTGTAGCCCCATTTCTGAAGGTTGGCTCTGCATCTCGTGGTGCCAGAGCGCAGTCTGTTCAATGCCTTCCAAGTCGCCCAATCTTCTGTGTGCCCAGGAGGGAGTCTCTCATTTGGTATCAGCCATTGGTTGAGGTGCTGGGTTTGAGCCTGCCACTTTTGGACTCTCGCTTGCTGAGGTGTTCCAGCGAGTGTCTCTGTAGATCTTAGAAAGCTATGTCTAGATTTAAGTCATTGACGTGCTGGCTGATACCCAAACAGGGGATGAGCTGGAGATGTCTCTGCCTTGGTCCTTTCAATATTGGCTGCTACTTCCCGGCGGATGTCAGGTGGTGCAATACCGGCTAAGCAGTGTAATTTCTCCAGTGGTGTAGGGTGCAGACACCCCGTGATAATGCGGCATGTCTCATTAAGAGCCACATCCACTGTTTTAGTATGGTGAGATGTGTTCCACACTGGGCATGCATACTCAGCAGCAGAGTAGCACAGCGCAAGGGCAGATCATAGAATCATAGAATCAAAGAGTTGGAAGAGACCTCATGGGCCATCCAGTCCAATCCCATTCTGCCAAGAAGCAGGAATATTGCATTCAAATCACCCCTGACAAATGGCCATCCAGCCTCTGCTTAAAAGCTTCCAAGGAAGGAGCCTCCACCACACTCCGGGGCAGAGAGTTCCACTGCTGAACGGCTCTCACAGTCAGGAAGTTCTTCCTCATGTTCAGATGGAATCTCCTCTCTGGTAGTTTGAAGCCATTGTTCCATTGCGTCCTAGTCTCCAAGGAAGCAGAAAACAAGCTTGCTCCCTCCTCCCTGTGGCTTCCTCTCCCATATTTATACATGGTTACCATATCTCCTCTCAGCCTTCTCTTCTTCAGGCTAAACATGCCCAGTTCCCTAAGCCGCTCCTCATAGGGCTTGTTCTCCAGACCCTTGATCATTTTAGTCGCCCTCCTCTGGACACATTCCAGCTTGTCAATATCTCTCTTGAATTGTAGTGCCCAGAATTGGACACAATATTCCAGATGTGGTCTAATGTATCTGTCTTCACTGTATCTGGTTGTGATCCCCAGGTTGTGCCAGTCAGCTTTCGTATGATATTGTTTCTAGCACCCACTTTTTGCTTGATGTTCAGGCAGTGCTTCTTGTAGGTAAGAGTATGGTCCAGAGTGACTCCCAGGTATTTGGGTGCGCTGCAATGCTCCAGTGGGATTCCTTCCCAGGTGATCTTTATGTTCATTATAGTGGGCCTCAGAAAGGGAGGCTGGTGTGCGTGCTGGAACTCCCTCCACCAGCTCCACTTGCCCGCCCGCCACTTGGAGCACTTGTGAGGCCACTCTTCCCGGCCCAGGCAGGCATCCTCGGGATGGGCCGGGAGGAGTGGCCGCACAAGTGCTCCAAGTCATGGGAGGGCAAGCGGAGCCGGCGGAGGAAGTTCTGGCCTGCACACCAGCCTCCCTAGAATCATAGAATCATAGAATCCTAGAATCAAAGAGTTGGAAGAGACCTCATGGGCCATCCAGTCCAACCCCATTCTGCCAAGAAGCAGGAATATTGCATTCAAATCACCCCTGACAGATGGCCATCCAGCCTCTGCTTAAAAGCTTCCAAAGAAGGAGCCTCCACCACACTCCGGGGCAGAGAGTTCCACTGCTGAACGGCTCTCACAGTCAGGAAGTTCTTCCTCATGTTCAGATGGAATCTCCTCTCTTTTAGTTTGAAGCCATTCTTCCATTGCGTCCTAGTCTCCA
Organism: Anolis sagrei; assembly: GCF_037176765.1. Classification (NCBI taxonomy): domain Eukaryota; kingdom Metazoa; phylum Chordata; class Lepidosauria; order Squamata; family Anolidae; genus Anolis; species Anolis sagrei. The sequence goes on along the minus strand of NC_090035.1, from coordinate 79,720,918 downwards.
AGGAAGCAGAAAACAAGCTTGCTCCCTCCTCCCTGTGGCTTCCTCTCACATATTTATACATGGCTATCATGTCTCCTCTCAGCCTTCTCTTCTTCAGGCTAAACATGCCCAGTTCCCTAAGCCGCTCCTCATAGGGCTTGTTCTCCAGACCCTTGATCATTTTAGTCGCCCTCCTCTGGACACATTCCAGCTTGTCAATATCTCTCTTGAATTGTGGTGCCTAGAATTGGACACAATATTCCAGGTGTGGTCTAACCAAAGCAGAATAGAGGGGTAGCATTACTTCCTTAGATCTAGACACTCTGCTCCTATTGATGCAGGCCAAAATCCCATTGGCTTTTTTTGCCGCCACATCACATTGTTGGCTCATGTTTAACTTGTTGTCCACGAGGACTCCAAGATCTTTTTCACACGTACTGCTCTCGAGCCAGGCATCGTCCCCCATTCTGTATCTTTGCATTTCATTTTTTCTGCCAAAGTGGAGTATCTTGCATTTGTCACTGTTGAACTTCATTTTGTTAGTTTTGGCCCATCTCTCTAATCTGTCAATACCTTTCTGAGGTATACTAAAATAATGTATAAATATGAAAATTAATATAGTGTCCTTACTTTGCGGATTTTCACTTTTTGTGGGTGGTCCTGGAACAGAACACTCACGATAAGTGAAGTCACACTGAATAGAGCAGTTCGAGACAAAGGAAATCCTGCTGTCTTTATTTTTCATCTCTGGTTTTTAGAATGATATAATTGAAGGTATTTTGCTTCCTGCCTGCATTGAGGGGTCACTTTACCCCTTCTTCCCAAAAGTCTGTAATGCTTTATTACCTTTTCAGAAGGGAGCGTCGTGAGGCTTTTCTCTGTCTCTAGAGGCCTTCCATACAGATATGAGATCCAGTATTAGGGACTCCTTTTACCAACGTTAGTTAACTTTCTTTTGCCTACCTACTCTTTGATCTGTAGGTCACTTTCCTCTCTTCCCCAAAGTCTTTAGTGATGTGGCAGCAAAAAAAGCCAATGGGATTTTGGCCTGCATCAAGAGGAGCCTAGTGTCTAGATCCAGGGAAGTCATGCTCCCCATGCTCTATTCCGCCTTGGTTAGACCACACCTGGAATATTGTGTCCAATTCTGGGCAATTCAAGAGAGATATTGACAAGCTGGAATGTGTCCAGAGGAGGGCGACTAAAATGATCAAGGGTCTGGAGAACAAGCCCTATGAGGAGCGGCTTAAGGAGCTGGGCATGTTTAGCCCGAAGAAGAGAAGGCTGAGAGGAGATATGATAGCCATGTATAAGTATGTGAGAGGAAGCCACAGGGAGGAGGAAGCAAGCTTGTTTTCTGCTTCCCTGGAGACTGGGACGCAATGGAACAATGGCTTCCAACTACAAGAGAGGAGATTCCATCTGAACACGAGGAAGAACTTCCTGACTGTGAGAGCCGTTCAGCAGTGGAACTCTCTGCCCCTGAGTGTGGTGGAGGCTCCTTCTTTGGAAGCTTTTAAACAGAGGCGGGATGGCCATCTGTCAGGGGTGATTTGAATGCAATATTCCTGCTTCTTGGCAGAATGAGGTTGGACTGGATGGCCCATGAGGTCTCTTCCAACTCTTTGATTCTAGGATTCTATGATTCTATGATCCCACCCTGGAGGATTATCCTACTCCGACAACGAGGGATCATCTAAGTGAGTAAGTAAGTAAGTAAGTAAGTACATCACCAACCTACAAATCCCAGGTGTAGGATGGAGCCATGACAGTTAAAGTGGGAGAACGGTACTCAATTGCTGCAGTTGAAATCAATACCATCTCCCTCTTTGCTCTGCTCTAGAAATCCTTTTGGTCACGGAGCGTTTAGGAGGAATCAAGAAGGGACCCGTCTCTCTCTTTACTACGAAGCTGAGCGTGATCTCCTCCCACTGTTTGGAGATTGGTTTTTGTGGAAAGAGAAATGGAAAAACACTGGCACACATTTCCCTGCCTCGTGTTGGGGATGGAGTAGCTAGCCGTGTTATGTACTCACTCGGAGTAAATGACTCACTGGAAACAAAAAGGGGAAAGAGGCAGTTTAACATGGATGTCTATTGATAAGTAGAGATGCAGATTGAGATGGAAATTTCCTTGTTTGTTTACTGCCCAGCCATGGTTTGCTATTGCGTGCCTTCAAGTCCTTTTTGAGGGCCCTTCCACACAGCCTTTTTATCCCAGGATATCAAGGCAGAAAGTCCCGCGTCATCATCATCATCATCATCATCATCATCATCTGGTTGTTGTAGGTTTTTTCGGGCTATATGGCCATGGTCTAGAGGCATTCTCTCCTGACGTTTCGCCTGCATCTATGGCAAGCATCCTCAGAGGTAGTGAGGTCTGTTGGAACTAGGAAAAAGGGTTTATATATCTGTGGAAGGACCAGGGTGGGGCAAAGGACTCTTGTCTGCTGGAGCTAGGTGTGATTATTATTATTATTATTATTATTATTATTATTATTATTATTGGGTTGTTGTAGGGTTTTTCAGGCTATATGGCCATGGTCTAGAGGCATTCTCTCCTGACGTTTCGCCTGCATCTATGGCAAGCATCCTCAGAGGTAGTGAGGTCTGTTGGAACGAGGAAAAAGGGTTTATATATCTGTGGAAGGACCAGGGTGGGGCAAAGGACTCTTGTCTGCTGGAGCTAGGTGTGATTATTATTATTATTATTATTATTATTATTATTATTATTATTATTGGGTTGTTGTAGGGTTTTTCAGGCTATATGGCCATGGTCTAGAGGCATTCTCTCCTGACGTTTCGCCTGCATCTATGGCAAGCATCCTCAGAGGTAGTGAGGTCTGTTGGAACTAGGAAAATGGGTTTATATATCTGTGGAATGACCAGGATGGGACAAAGAACTCTTGTCTGTTGGAGCTAGGTGTGATTATTATTATTATTTAGGAAAGTGGGTTTATATATCTGTGGAAGGACCAGGGTGGGACAAAGGACTCTTGTCTGCTGGAGCTAGGTGTGATGATGATGATGATTATTATTATTATTATTATTTTACATTTGTAAATGTGGACTCAGATAACCCAGTTTGAAACAGATAACTTGGATTTTTCTGCCTTGATATCCTGGGATATTTGCTTACTTACTTAGGCGATCCCTTGTAGTTCGAGGATGATGGTCTTCCAGATGTGATGTCTTGGCGATGGGTTCGTAGGTGACTATGGAGCCCTATTCTTGACCCGCATGTTCTCCCACAGTGAGGACATCGGTTTCCAGATGGAAGGCGATCCCAGTCAGGGTTGGCTTGACGCACCTTCCTCTTGGCACATTTCTCCCTGTAATAATAATAATAAAATAATATAATGCAATTATTATTGTTGTAATAATAATAATGGTAATATAATGCAATTATCAATTAATAATATAATAATTCTTATATAATAATATATTTTATGTGTTAACTGCCTATCTGAATTATTATTATTTTATATTATTATAATTTGGTTAAATAATAATAATAATAATTATTATTATAATTTTATTTGAACTGGATTATTTGAATCTACACAGCCATATTCTGTAATCCAGTTCAAATAAGAAAAGATGGATTTTATATAGTGGTATTGACGGGTCCTGACATTGCAGACCTATGGCAAACTGATCATGGAGTTTTCTCATTTATGTGTCAGACTGGATGGCCTTTAGGGGTCCCTTCTGCCTCTAGCGGAATAGAGGCCACACTTTGGAGTCCATTGGAGTCTCTTCTCTGGAGGTTTTCAAGTAGAGGCTGGATGGCCATCTGTGAGGAGGGTTTGGATGGTGTCTTCTTGCCTGGCAGAAAGGGGGTCAGACTAGATGGCCTTTGGGTGCCCCTTCTTTATGATCCTATGCTGTTTTTAGGCCAGCTTCAGATAAAGGCGCTGATTTATGAGATCAAACCAGCCTTCCCAGAGATTAACGGGGAATAATTTATAAGATGCCGGAATCACGCCGGGATCAGTGGAAAGCCGGCGACGGAAGAGGCTCCGATGTACCTTCGTATCTCTGCATTCAGAGGCTTTATCATCATCATTACTGGAAGAAAAGGGCAAAGGACGGGTGGCTGCCATTCGAGATGATGGTTTAGGGTAGCTGTTTAAAATTAGCTAGGATAAGGCTTTGTGCGTCTTTTGTTATCAAGTTAATTCCATTAATATTATTGATTCTCAGTTAACTGGAACTCTCTGGGAAAGGTCAAAGAAATCATACTTTGAATGGGAAAAAATGAAATGTATGTTTATAATAAAACCATGCTACATTATGTTTGTCTTCATTTGCATTTAATGACTGTATTTCAATATTAATATCAAGTCAATACAAAATGTAAGGTATTCGGCATAGTATGATGAAGGCCTATTTTCTATAGTAACTGTCAAGCAATTATTTATGTTTACCAATCCCCGTGGGCACCCGTTTGCTGAATCTATTGTATTATTGTTATTGTTATTGTTGTATTTAATAATCCCCATGAGTACCAGTTCACTGAGTCTATTGTATTATTATTACTATTATTATTATTATTATTATTATTATTGATTATTATGGTATTATTTCCCAATGCCCATGAGTACCAGCTCACTGAGTCTATTGTATTATTATTATTATTATTATTATTATTATTATTATTATGGAATTATTTCCCAATCCCCATGGGCAACTGTTCACTGAAACTATTGTATTATTATTATTATTGATATTATTATGGCATTATTTCCCAATCCCCATGGGTATAAGTTCACTGAGTCTATAGTATTATTATTATTATTATTATTATTATTGATATTATTATGGTATTATTTCCCAATGCCCATGAGT